>NW_017307224.1:140933-184987 GCF_000935625.1 Nanorana parkeri
ACAAGCACATATAGACGATCGGCGGGCTATGGAGCCGCCGATCATCTATATGTGAAACACCCGGTAACTGGTGTTTGCTTTGGTCGGGTATTTTCTGCCCGTGCGTGCCCGAGCAGAAAGAAAATTCCGTCCGGCAACCCGCCAATGCTGCAGTGCCGTCCGTCCGTTTTTTTTACAATGGGCGGACGGCAAGTGGTTAATAAGTAAGTTTACAATCATCTAATGGACATGGTTATTAGGAGTGGGATAGACGTTATGGGCATTCATTATAGACATACAGATTTAGTTTTTAGTTTTTGACCATAGATACTCTTTAACTGCTTTACGTCTGCTGCAGGTCTGTATGCAGCGGTAAACCAAAACAGTTATATCAAGATCATGGCTGATGCAGCAGCCATGATCTTGGTATTTGTTTTTTGTTTTTTTTACAACTGGCAATAAATGTTTACATACAAGCTTTCCAGCAGCTATAGAGACACCTGATCGCTTGTATGGTACTGGAGAGTGTGACAACCGTGCGAGAACTGCTCAAGATCTGAATGGCCTAGTTGTGAACCTAGCCTGAAGCAGGCCATACATTATTCATTATTGGAATTTCGAGCGGTTGTTGATGAACCCTCCCTCGATCTCTGATTGAAGGAGACCGTCGGAAAATCTTCAAACGGAGCAGGCATGCAGTCGGCTGCCTCTGTTCGGACATTCTGACAGCGGCCCGCAGGTTGGATGAAGAAAATATTACAGTGTATGGCCAGCTTTAGTTCTGAGAAGAGTACACTTTGTTCTCACAATACTACTTCTTTAATAAAGAAAGTGTTTACCCCTTGGCTTTCTTTGCCTCACTATTACTAGCAGTTAGTCAAGTTTTTTGCCTTGCTTGCTCATGTGATAGCTGTAATGATCAATATTGTGTATCATCTTATTGCATTGACAGATTCTTATCCCTTGTGCCAGTCCACAAAGCATCTATGGCAATGCACAACTAGGAAAAGTTTACTAAAATTCTCCCTTAAAGGAGAACTATGAGGTGAGTGCTTTTCACTCACCTCATAGTTCTAGCCGACCTGTGACAATGAGACTGTCACAGGTCAGCTCAGTAGATCGGGAGGTGAGCGAACACATGCCGGTGTTCGCTCACTTCTCGATCCTGTCACGGCTCTCTGCCGTGACAGGGGAGGGGATGGATTCCCCGCTCCGATCCCACAGCGTTGACTGGCGGAACGGACGGGGGAGGGGCGGGTACAGTGGGCTCTGCCTTTAGATAGGCAGAGCCAGCTGTCACTCACGCAGCTGGGCAGATCTCGACATCGATGTCGGGTTCCGCTCCGGCTGTGGCGTCTCAGTATACCGCGAGCTGTAGCTCGCGGTATACTGAGCTTAGGGTAACGGGAGGACGCTAGTTTGTGTCCTCCCGTTACCCTAAGGAGAACTATGGGGAAAAGCCCTGACCCCATAGTTCTCCTTTTAACACTTCAGTTGGGATATTTCAAGCAGCTTTTCCCTAGTTCTTGGGATGTCTGGTTTACATCCTTTGTGTTTTTAATAATAAGAGTTCATCTGACGTTTTTGTCTAAATATAGCCCAAGAGGAAAAGAAGGTTTTTTTTTTGTTGATCTTTGTTTATGAAGGTTGTACTGGAACAAGAGGTGGCAGTTAAACATTTTAAGCCAGTGTTTTGCCTTGGTAAACATTGTATCAAGTGTGCTAAGTAGCAAATTAATGAAACCTTAATCTTTCGAAGTTTATTTTTGCAAGTTAAAGTTTTATACCTTGTGATTTGCGTAGTCACATCCAGGCCAAGTACATGTGGGTGCTGAATAGTGATGCACACCAAGAATCTGTGTTAAAGCTGAATTTGCGTAAAAGCAAAAATGTAACCTTGCCCTACCCCTGCCCCACTGAACGAATTGAGAGTTAAGTAAAGCCAAACTTTTTTTTTGGGGGGGGGGTTTAGTTCTTTTTTGGGGTCATAGGAGTACGTTCAATAATGTACTCCTGTCACCCAAATTCAGCAAATAGCGGGCTAATGCCTAATATCAGCTGAGAGTGCAAATCTGCTTCACAGGTGAGAATAGTCCCAACAAAAATGTCAGAATCCGCCTGGCTGCCCGATTGACAGCTTGTTCTGCCTTTCTAGAGCCAGAGCCAGCCATGCCCACCTCCTTCCCTGTTTGTCTCTCCAATGAGCACTGGTGAACAGAGAGGGGTAGTCTTTTGTCTTCTCTGCAGAGTGAAGAGACCAAAAGCTGACCGATCAGTGTTAACATAATCACTCAGCTCTCATTGTTTGAGCCAGCCAGCTTGTGACCGCTGCAGTGTCCCGTACCGGCTTCAAGCAGCAGGAAGAGTGTTTTACTCTCCCCACACTTCTCCTTTAACTGTTTGCTTTGCCTAGGGATGGTATATAAGTTGACATGACATACTTACGTAAGTCCTCCTTTTATTCTGCAGGCAGTGATGTCCTCCATTGTCTGACACTCTGGAATGTGGGCAGGCTCGCCCCTTCTTCCAGTACAGTGCAGAACACTTGGCCCTTAAGGGTAAATTTAACAGCAGCCCAACGTTGGACTTTAAATACATAAGTATATCACCTTATTCATCTTCTGGGTAAAATTTGTGAAAATCTTCTTCCTTTTTTGGGGGGGGGGAGTTCATGTTTAAATTGACTGTGTTAAGTATGGCATATGTCAGGAGCAACAGTAGGAAAAGGCATACAGGCAGCAGTAAAAATCTAAAGGAGATTGTAAGTCATTGTTCATTCATTCACATTTTGAGCCAGGGCAGTACATTTATTGTAGGATTAAATGCTCCTGCATGGCAGTCTAAACAAGAACCAAATCAGGTTAACATGATGCATAAGCCTCATAAAGTAAACAAAATACTTCCTTTAGCGTCCCTAAATGAGCCAAACCCTCCTTTTATTTGTGTCTCATATGCTGCCCTTTCCAGACACTGCAGCTCACAGGTCCCAAGTGCTGACAGACAGGCTTTTGAGTCAGCAGTGACAATGCTGATAGCCACTTACCCTGCAACATCTTCTCATCCCACTGTAGTAGTGCAAGCAGGCATAGTCTGCATGAGAGTGGCAACTCTGCTCTGAATTCAGAAGCAATGCAGCATAATTGTCAAAAAATCACAGGAAGTTACATTGGGTGGACTTTATTTGTGGGACTTTGCAGGTGGACAAAGAGAACACTGCAAGTGCGGATGCACGTACAAATAAGTGCTGTAGCACATTTATTTTTATGAAGGCCACAGTTCTATGTTAAGTTTTGTGAATAATATTAGATACTTGCTTTGTTCTATTTTTGCATTTACCAGGTCTTGAAGTGTCTACTATATTCGGAATCTTTCAATTTGACTTGACATCATGGTATTTAGTCTTCAACAGGCAGCAAGCCACTTTGGAATGTTCACATAAGCATGGAATTATATTGTGTCTATAGTCTGCACCTGGTAGCAAGAAAATGGAAATATTCTTAACTGGCCACAGTGGAGAAATTTAGACCCAGTATAAGTTTAACATAATATAAGTGAATGAGTATTATTTCCCAAGGTGAATATTTTGCTGCCCTGGCTCAAATAACTATAAAAGTGGAATTAATGTGGAGCTCCAGTAAAACAGCTGATTACACAATTAAAATACTCGTATCTCTTTTCTCTTGCCATGTTTGTTTTGTATGCCTCGTTGTTCCAAATTAAAACTTTGTGCGATGGAAAAAAAAAAGAAATACTCATATGATATCTGATAAAATGGCAATCCTCAATGCTGTTGCACTATCTTTTTGAGTAAGTCTGTACCAGGGGTAGGCAACCTTGGAACTCCAGCTGTGGTGAAACTGCAATTCTTATCATGGCCCCTGCCTTTTGGGAGTCACGCCTGTGGCTGTCGTAGTCTTCCAATGCCTCATGGGATTTGTAGTCCCAACAAAGCTGGTGTGCTGAGGTTGCCTACCCCTGGCCTATGTGGTCCATTACTTGCAAGATTTATAGTAGTTGCTCATATGACATTATCCCCTTGTTGCCTTATTTTAAAGATCCCAAAATATGGCAGATGAGGCAATGTCATTAGTTTAATTTTATGCAATTGGGCAATTCAAAATCCTTGCATATTATTCATTCTATAATGTGAGCCCTGGGGGTTACCTACTACAAGCTCACGCTAATAAGCAATTGGAAAATGCTAAAATGTGATGATAGAAAAGTGAAAGTAATTTACTGGGGAAAATCATGTATCGACTAATCCATCCCTTTTTTTTTATTTTATATATTTGTTAATGCTTGCCTAAAGTTTGGTGAAGGGAGATCCTTCTGCATCGCTGCCCATCATCAGCTACGCATTTACTGCTTATTCAACACACATCGCAGAGATCCTGGTGTCTTTAGATGTTGAACTTTCTGCAAAGAGTGATATGAGGTTTATTGATGCTGTTTACAAGGTAAGGTATATTTCTGTTCTCTGTCTTAGCAATACTGAAATTGATCCTGGTATTACAGAAATAGCAGTGATTAAAGGAGAACTTTATAATTACAAATGTAGCCAAAATTAATGGCATGTTAAGTCTTTCTTTATAACTTTCTACATCCCCGGCTCAGCACCTGAAATCATTCAAGTAGTAGGACTGTGGCCACTTGCTGATGAGAGATTTAGAGAGGAGACAGTGAATGAAACCGTTGTCTTTGTGGGCACCAGTTAGACTAGCCCAGACCTTGGTAAAGAATTAGGGAGGTGATCAGTTAGCTCACCGAGACCAGGCGGAGTTTAAATATACAAGAAGCACACAAAAAGAACTGCAGGCTCAGAAAATGTGGCCCGACTTTTTAGTGAAAACCAGCTTTGAAGATTAGAACACATTGATAAAGAATCAAGATAATGATTCAATCTACGCAATGTTTAACGTAAGTTTAAAGCGGACCTTTACACTCAAAAATCAAATTCTACCAATGCATCCCTCTATGTATTATGATTAATAATAACATAGGCATGTCAGGTGTAAAATGCTGTGACTTTGAAATACTTAAATATATGCAGAACATTCACTTTGTGCTTTGAAAGTGCAAATTACTTCAGTTTGCAAACCCAATGCACAGTGGGATTGCCTTGTCATCAGCAGAGCATTGCTGGGAAATCTCATTTCAGTGAAAGGCATTTTCCTCCCCTGAGAAGATGTGCATGGTCACATGTGCCAGATTTTCAAGAAGTAATAGGAGAGCTAGTAATCTGCCCTTCGTTAACATGGTCACTGTCAGAAGGCTGGGGAAGAAAAGAGAAATAAGAACACAAAGCATCCAATTATCTGGAAGTATGTGTTTGTAGAATGCCATTACTAAACATTTCTAAAGCTGTGTTTGTTGTTATTTTAAAGATATGGGTAAAGGTCCGCTTTAAGGCTCCTTTTAAGACTCTAAAGAAGTACCAAATCCATTCAAGAAGTTCCCATACATCCATGTATTCAATGCACAAGCCTCATAACGTAAACAAAAAGCGTCCTTTACCATCCCTGACAGCCAAATCCTCAATTTGTATCTCACCAGCTTCCCCTTGCAGACACTGCAGCTCACAGTGGGCGGCGTTTCAGCAACGATGGTGCGGCACCATTGCCACACCATCACTAGAAGCTGTGGTGGGTGAACTTCACTGACAGTTATTTGTAGGACTTTGCTGGGAGACCAAAAACTGTGCAGATGCACTTATAATAAAGTACTGCGGCACATATTTTTTTAAACAGGAGGCCATCATTTTTGTTTGCTCTGTGGTCTGTATTATGATGTACAAAAACATTTTTATTTCAATTTTTTTTGCAGGTTCTTCGAGATATATTCCATTACAAGCCTGTACTTACAAAGCAGCAGTTTCTTCAGTGCGCCTTCTCTGAAAGGAAGATACAAACAGTCTGTGACATTATTGACTGTGTGGTGAAAAAACATAAGGAAATCGCAAATCAGACAAAGGTACCAAATTTATCCTTCCATGTACTGTTATACTTAATTTGAGCTCCAGGGTTTCTTAAAAAGAAAGCAAAGCTTATAGGTAACAAATAGGGATGCACCGATACCGGTTCTTTCTGTATCAAGTATGAGTACCAATATTTTTTTTTTACGGTACTCGGCAATAGCGATACCAGAAATCCCTTTAAAGAAGCCAGGCGGCATGTAATGACTCGCCACATGGTCTCCTGATTAGCCGTGCGGCGTGTAAAGACTCGCCACCCGGCTTCCCCTTTTAGCAGGGAAGCCGTCCCCATGCTTCTCGTCACTAGGTGACGAGAAAGCACGGAGTCGGCTTTCTGGCCAATCAGGAAGCCGTGCGCCGTGTAATGATACGCCGCCCAGCTTCCTGATTGGCCGGGAACCCGGCTCCTTCGTCATGAGGTGACGAGGGAGCATGAAGCCAGTTTCCCGACCAATCAGGAAGCCGGGCAGCGTGTAATGACTCGCTGCCCGGCTTCCTGATACCGGAAGTACTTGGCATCGGCACCAATACTTGTATCGGTGCATCCCTAGTAGCAAGCATTAACAAACAAATGTGTGGCAATAAATAACAATGTAGTTTACACAAAAACAATAAAAAGCAGCAATTTATGGGAGTGTATTAAAAGCGGGTAGCAGGTCCTGCATGAGGTCACTGCAGTAGCCATTACTACATGCCTCAGTAGCACTTTTACAAACAATGTGGGTGTGCATGGGGCTTCCACAATGTTTTGGTGCCTATTTATAGTGTGCTGATTTCAGAGTAAAAAAAAAAACCTAAAGCAAAATGAAATAATCTGGACAATCTCTTTTTCTTTTTCTTTGCTTGGTATGCTGTGTTTTGGGATACTTCCTTTGGAAGATCATTTCATTTTTCATTTTCTTTTGGTATTTGTGAGAAGGTATGCTTCATTTCTGATTTCCAACACTGACACTTCTGGGCGAAAACCTTTTGAAAATGTCTTAATTATAAATTGGCCGAGTTTCTTTGTCCAGTTGATCTGGAGTCCATTAGCAGCTGATGAAATAGTTTGTGGCCTAGGAAATGTGATTTTGTTTTAAGAAGGACATGTGTTCACAATTTTCCCATTAACCTTGCCTTATTATAGGGAATGTATTCTACAGTGCATGACTTCCAAAGTGAAATAATGGCCATGGCACAAGTATCTGTAGTTATTTGTTTTTCTTTTTAGGTGCGTTTAAATAGTAAACATGGCGTTTGGTTTGACTATACATTCTTTGCCTAATCTCTTTTGTCATGCTTTGGCCTGCAAATTGGTGTAGAGGGCGGGAGATTATTTATCAAATTTTTGTCCTGTCTAGAATTCTCTAGTCTTCATCTAGTGCTTTTCTAACACTATTAGTCTACTGTTTATCTAAACCCTGAATATGATGTATCCGCTTCCAGCATGACTAATTCTATCACACAATTTTCCAAACAAGTGATGTCAAGTTAGCATGTGTAGCCCCGTTGAGTTCTTTCTCAAAGGCACAATGATCACCATCGAGTCAGTTTACCAAAGCTTAATGCATTCTGTATTTTTATTACCATTGATTTGTTTACACAATAAATAAACACATTTATAATATTGCGCCGATCTGCTTGGTTTACTGCAGGACATTATATTATCACTTATGTGGTATTTTGCCTGTTAGTTCACAAATTACGGCTTCATTAAATACTGTTAACTTCTGACTACAATTAGGTTTGAGTTTCTTTAAAGGAGAACTATGACATGAGTGATTTCCACTCACGTCATAGTTCTAAGCCGACCTGTGACAATGAGACTGTCACAGGTCGGCTCAGTAGATCGGGAGGTGAGGGAAAACATACCGGGTTCCCTCACCTCTCGATCCTGTCACGGCTCTCTGCCGTGACAGGGGGAGGGGCTGGATTCCCCTCTCCCCGCTCCGATCTGCCAGCGCTGACTGGCGGAACGGATGGGGGAGGGGGCGGGTACAGCTGGCTCTGCCTCTAGATAGGCAGAGCCAGCTGTCACTCACGCAGCTGGGCGGATCCCGTCATCTAAGTCGGGATCCGCTCCAGGTGCGGCGTCTCAGTATACCGCGAGCTGTAGCTCGCGGTATACTGAGCTTAGGGTGACGGGAGGACGCTAGTTTGTGTCCTCCCGTTACCCCAAAGAGAACTATGGGGAAAAACACTGACCCCATAGTTCCCCTTTAAGCTCTCAATTAAGGAGAGCAGAAAGAAGGAGTCATTCGAGTGGAGGTGAATGACTGCTGAGCAATAAAGGCTTTAATATGGTTAAATAATTGTTTAATACTAACTGCAACCATTCCACGCCTGTGCGATATTTGTTTTGTCAAATAAACATGATTCTCCTAATAGAATTATGAACTATTACTCAACACCAATGGGAGGCAGTTTGGCACACAGCTGCAAGTTCCTCTGTGTGCTCCTTGTATAACGAGAATCAATACAAAATAATTTTTGTGGTACCATACCCCTGAATTTCTCTGTTCAATCTTCCCAGTCACAGGAGGCTGAGAGGTGTGGTAGGAGAGACGCCGGCCACTCACTCGCTCTCCTCCTGCAGCGCTCGGCCAC
The DNA here is from genome assembly GCF_000935625.1 of Nanorana parkeri. NCBI lineage: Eukaryota > Metazoa > Chordata > Amphibia > Anura > Dicroglossidae > Nanorana > Nanorana parkeri. Next base: position 149,470 of record NW_017307224.1, read on the forward strand.
CTGTGAGAGTTTCTCTCCTCCCCGCTGGGACACAGAGCTGCGCCCAGTGGGGAGGAGAGAAAGAATGGATGCACCGCTATATCGGCCAGATAATTGCACTTTCTGCATTATGCCAGAAGTGCCATTTTCGGCCAATATGATGGTGCATCCCTAATAAATAGCATTAATTTTGAAAGCACAACAGTCTATCAAAGATAGTGGTAAATGAGGTGGTAATATTGGTAGTAGTACCTGCAGTTCCAGTACTTTTTTGTTAATAGTTAATGTACTTAAATGCATTTTTGAGCTTTAACTTAGTTTAGTGTCCCTTCAGTGCTCGTTTTGTGTAAAAAAAAAAAACTCATCCGAACTCCGAACTTCCTCCCGGCTGTCCCGTCTGCAAGACGTGTTTAGGAATTGGCTGCTCTATTGTGAAAGGTGACTTTTGTAATTCTTCATATGGATAGGGTGGTGCTGAGACCATCCCAAAAAGATTTCCTTGCACTGTTTGGATGTAGTACAGGCCACTGCATTTATTTGACAAGCGGATAACCTTTGCACACTGCATGTGAGCTACCTCAAGGGGCACCTTGCTTCTGACTCCACCATTGCTTAGTGGATTAGGCAGGTCATTACTAAAGCTTATTTCTTGAAGGACAGGTTTTCTCATTTTCCGGTTAAGGCTCACTTGACTACGTCTGTCAGTGCCTCTTTGGCCTTTCAGCAGGCATCTGCTTTTCAGATTTGCAAGGCCACAACCTGGTCTTCAGTTCATACATTGGTAAACTTTATGAAGTGGATGGTCAGGCCTCTGCTAAAACCAGCTTTGGTCACAAGGTGCTTCAGCCTGCTCTTTGAGTTCAGGATTGGCTCCCTTGTTGGTTCTTGTGGACCCCTCAGTGGTATTGCTCAGGGGAATCCTAGGATCTATTGTAAGCTCTCACAAACAGGGCCGCTTTTTAACCCTATTGTATTGCCACTGTGCTGTCTCCCTACATTTTGTAAAGCAATGCACAAACTGTTGGCGCTATATAAATCCTATATAATAATAATAATAATCTATGGTTAGATGAGCTTGTGTCCTGTACTGTACGATTTAATAAAATGTTTGACTCTCCCCTCTGTCGTGGTGGGTTTCCTCACATTGCTTGCTACAAAACAGAGGATAGCTGGGAATGGGACAGATTATACAGGCCAGTGTCCAATCACCTAAAGGTGGCTGCATGTAACTGAGGATCTATGATAAAAGGAGCTTGCATCCTATACTGTACTCCAAGAAAAGGGTTTTACAGGTAAGTCAAAAAATAAATTATATTCCAGCTAAATGCGCTTCTGTTTTGTGGAACCAAAGTGAACTCTCAAGCCAAGCTTTAACCCCTTCATGACTGAGCTTGTTTTTAGTTTCTGTTCGTAAATGACTGACACACTTTTGACATTTTTGCTGTGTGATTCTTCCACGTCAGTAATATACTTTCTTACAAAGTGCACCCACACATATTATATATTGTTTTTTAGAGGACAGATAGGGCTACATATTTATATCACATATGTGCGTCTAACGCCTCACTTAGGACAAATAAAATATAAAAAAAGAGGAAAAAACCGTTTAAAAAAAACACTTTTTTCCCAGTTTTGATTTGTAGTATTTTTTTTACAAAACCAGCACAGCTAAAAAAATGCAATAAATACATTCATTTATTTGTCCCTTATTTTATTTTATTTTTTACACATTTTTTTATTTTTTTTACACTTTTCACAATTTTTTTTTTTTTTTACACTTTTCACTTTTTTTTTTAACTTAAAAATGTTATTTTATTTATTTAATTATATCAAGCAGATTTTGTGAATTAATCTCACTGTTACTGCATGATAAATTAATAAATTTTTGGTTATTATCAGGCTGCTTCAAACTTCAGAACAGCCGATAATAAGTTAGTGACACTGATCCTGCAGCAGTTCAGGATTCAGCTGTTACTAAATGTTTTCTGATTGTTGCAACAACGATCAGCAAACAAACATTCTTCTTCCAGGAATAGATACATTGTAGGAATAGACACATTTTGTATCTATTCATGAAAGAAAAAAAAAAAGCCAGTATAGCTTGAGAGAGATATCTCTCGATCTATACGAGCTGTCAGAATGCCGGCAAAAGCCGGCATCTGTGTCCGCTTTGCTTTGACTCTCAGACACCCGATATTAAGGTATCGGGTGTCTGAAAAAGGTTAACCCTTTCATTGATGAATGCCTCTGTAGTAAGGGCAGCCATTAATGAATGTTAAAAGCTGATTCTCAGCGATTAACAGCCCTCTAAAGCAGCAAATAACTCGTCACGTACAGTGTACGTGACAAGTCATTTGGTCCCTTTGTGGCTGGACGTACAGTGTACGTCTCCCGTCACGAAGGGGTTAAACTTTGTTTAACTAAAATGTGGAGAGATAATTAGTCATAGACTTCACCTTGCAGATTGTGTATATGTTTTTGTACAAGATGTTCTAGTGTCCAAAGGAAACTCTGTAAAGCATGCTGGGAGATGCCTTTCAAACATTCTAACAACCTGCTGAAGACAAATCTTACATTTTACGGCCATCTGTTGTGAAGCATCATTCAAATTTCATTATAACTTTTTTGACAGTTTTTAGACTTTGGGCCATCCTGCTGTTACTACTCGTTCATTGGTCATAGTCATAGATGTTAATGGCAAGACTTCACAGCATATGATTAGCCAAAGCTTGTGATGCATTCAGTTATTGCATTAATGACATTTATTGATTTATTTCAGTAAGCAGAATGATGTGATCATAGATTTGTTTAAAATGATGGCTCACTTGTTCTGCCCATTGTGAATGGAAATGGTCTCAATGTGTCTGCTATAAATCAGTGTTTGGCAATTTTAATAAATTATGTATTCCTTTAAAATTTTAGCATTTTCCCATAAGTGTTTCCTTGTGTTTTGTATATTTAAAGTACCCTTTGGCATGTCTACATTTATAAATTGGACCCCCTAATTGTGTACAACTATTTTCTTACAATGCCATGTGGTTTTAAAAAACACCGTATTTTTCGCTCCATAAGACACACTTTTTTTCCCCCAAAAGGAAGGGAAAAATGTGCCTGCGTCTTATGGAGCGAATACCGGACATGCAGTTTCGGGCGCCGGGCGAGTCGTTTTTTGTACATTGAGCCGTGCTCCTGACGAGCGGAGCTGAATGTACAGTGGGAGCCGCTGCTCGTTTAATATAAGTGATCCGATTAGATCACTACCATTCTGTTTTATGTTTGATGTATTCTATGTTAAAACTTGTCTTTTTCTTCAAAAGCGTAAATTCTTGAGTACCATTAGTTAAGAAACTATGAAATGTAAACAAGAAAATCTACTTAAAGTGAAAGGTAAGCTAAACAACAACATACCCATTAATTGTTGCTTCACCATTGCTGTAATACATGTCTCAAACATTTTCTACTAAATCGTCTAAATATATTTTTTCCTATGTGTTCACGTGACCGCAGAGCTCCGGCTCTATCCTCTTTCTCTGATGTTGCAACTGGTGGGCATAAACTCTCTGCCAACCCATAGCTCTGGAGCTGTAGACACTAGCAGACAATGTTACTGAGCTATGGGATTCAATAACATTGTCATCTGCCAGAGACACGGACCAGTGGGAAATTTGCAGGCATGTGACTACATAGAACAAATGTACTTCAATATTAGTAGAAAGTGACTGCAGGAAGTATTAAAGCAATGGGGAATCAAAATGTAATGGGTACCGTATATTGTTGTGTAGCTTTTCCTTCCACTATAACACTGTTTTACATCTTGACAGCTATATATCGCATCCCTTTCTTGGAAAACTAATTGCTGCTTATAGGTGATCCAGCCAAATGTGATGTGATGAAGGCTTTCCATATGTTGCTGTGTGGTTGTGGATGCTTGGGATACATATTTCTCTAGCATTTCATGGAAAATAGTACATTCTCTTATTTGTTGGCATATATCTACTGGTAGCAAGCAGTAGAAATATTCCCCATGATTAAAAAAAAAAAAATTAAAACTTAGGCAAATGCCTAATTACTTACATGTGCCAGCACCTCTCGCTCCAGGCTGAAACAGTCCTGGCTCCCGAATGGCTGTGAAGAAGTGTGCGGGCACATGCACAGTAGAGGTGAGAACACAGACACTGAAGCTCAATTGACAGACGGGAGCGCATATTGGACAGACACCGTGGGACACGAGGAGTCTGCGGTGGATCAGAGACTATCACCAGCGCTGGAGAGACTCGGAAATAAGTGGAAAGAAGAAGATAATCTCTGCAAGAGGCATCAAAAAAGGTAAGTGTTTACAGCAACAACAAAAAAAAGTTACCTTTTGATGTCACTTTAAGTGGATATATTTTTTATATTCAGAAATTATTATAATTTAAAAGCCCATCAAGTTTTTTCTTTAGACTTTCAAAAGCTGTTTTTACAATCTGGATAGACTCAAAGTGCATCTATACCAACATTTTTCATTTATTTTTTAGTTTCGGATAAAGTGGAGATTTCCCTCACTTTCATTTATGGATACATTTAACCAGTCTGGAAGTGAGGGACAATCTACAACAGGAAAACCAACAAGAACAACAAAAATAGGTGAAAGGCGTTCTAAGATTACTCTTATTAACGTAACATGGGCCTTTCTGTAAAATGCTTACACTGTCTGGCAGCTGTCATTCCTGGGCTGAAGCTATTCAAGCATCATGTGCTTACAATACACTTATTTAAAAACATTTTTTTTATAAAAGGTGGGGAAAAAAAGTAATTATTTTTTTTGGGGGGCGGGGGTGTTTTAGTCTGACAAATTCTGCTGCGTGAGGTGTGTTGCAGTGCCATTCATTTCAATGGCACCCCACAGTGTGATCGCCTGCACTTTAACGCACGGTACCACAGCAAAACATTGTGCATGCAATTTTATTCTGAAGTAAACTTCAGTAAACTAAAAAATTTAATTTAATTTTTTTATTCGATTAAAAAAAAAATCTGAAAATAATCTTTAGTTGCAGCCCTATTAGGTATAGACATGTACCTGTAAGGTAAAAAGTTGGAGTTTATACGTGCCTCATCCCCATCTCCCAGTCGCGATGCTAAAATGAGGGTGATTGTTGTACTTACCTCTAGCTAGATCACACGTAATACAGAGCCAAAGAAGATCCTCTTGCAATGGATTGGAGTGTCTTCTCACCAGTTTTCACCTGCTTCACATTCCCCAGCAATCTTCCTGAAAGACAGGATGCATTGTACTGCAAGCACCACTTAAAAAAAAAGTTGGGCTTTTTTTAATCAAACAGGAAGTAAAGGAATCTTTCCAACAGAGCTTCCAGTGGCAATAAAACCTGACAGTTGTAATCTTTCCCCATTCTGTCCACAACTAAAAAGTATTTAGAGCTGAAAAGCCAGACAGTCCACAGTGGAGTCCATCAGGCAACATTTTGCTGTGCTGCTGGTTGGTTTTCTCTGTGGCCAGAAGTATTAAAACATTTGAAACCGCCATCTATTGTCTCCATATTTTATATGCTTAAATGTTTCGTTTTTTTGTCCTCACTGGGGAGATTCACTATTTGTTCTGGTAACAGTAACTGGAAAAGAAAGTAAAAAGATGTTTAGAATTGTAGAGTCATCTCTGGAACAGTTGGAGAAGTGAAATATTCCAATGGAATGCCTGTTTTGGTGACAACCTTCCTCTCATTTTGGAGTGATTTTCTCCCACTTCATGTTGTGCCTCCTAGGATAGTAATGCAAAAAAAACAAAAAAACTGTACTCCAATCCAAAGCTGAAGAATAATTTTGTCTTTAGATATATATGCTTGTTTGCTATCATTCTTTTTTGGTGCTTATCAAACATGTATCCTTATCCCTTTTTGTGCTTTTTTTTTTTTTTTCCTCGGTTGCCAAGATTTCTGCCAACTTATATTTTTAGTAGAATCAGAATGGTCTGATTTGGTAAATCGTTAATCATACATTTATCAGATTGTTAGTTGGTATTTATTTTTATAATTCGCACTCAAATACTTTTTTGTGAGTCAGCTGTATCCAGTGTATGTGTTGCAAGGAAGAACCGGAATATGATTAATACATAATTTCATATATTTGGTTGCGAATATACACTGAACCAAGAAGTCTGGGAGTTCTGGTAGCTGTGAAAATGTATTGCATTTGACATGAAACAGTTCTCTGTAGTATAAACATATATCAGAAGTGACTATTTCTGCGGCTTGTGCCTCTGGTCATATGTGTGACCCAGCTCTTTTAACATGGCCTGGATGAAGCAGCAAGAGGGAAATAAACAAGTCTTTAGAAAGAGAATCCTGTAAACACAAGTCAGGTTCTGGCCCAGTAATTCGATTTGTTGCATATTTCTAGCTACATAATTTAAAGCCCAATTCCAGCCAAAAAACACTTTTTGTAGAGTAGAGAAAGGTTAGAACCTCTTTGAGGTTTTGTTGCTGCCTGTGTCTTTCTGTCTCAGTGACATACATTCCAAAAATGTTGACCAGACTTGGGCTTTAACTAACCTAAGAACAATGGAATGTCCAGTTTGCAGAGAGATCCTCATGTCCTGTAAAGGGAACCCATGACTATTGGCCTAATGCAAGAAAAAGTCAGCCTTCAAATAGTATATTTATGCTGGCTTACCTAAAAAATATTCATATTTACCCCCTTTTTTCCCCCATTGAATTTAAAAAATGAAAGGGACTGTCTCCACAGTAGATGGTCCTTCTATTAATTTTTACGGACCAGGAACACATACGTACAGCACAACCAAGGTGCATGGCTTCGTTTCCAGTTGGGAAAGGCTGTCTGTTAATGGGAGGCCAGAGCTGTGAAATGTATGGCTATATCCTTTTAATAGGGAGGGGGAGACTTTGCTGTACTTTTATCGAAAAGTACTTTCACAGGCAGGTGAGGGTGAAGCAACAAAAAGCCAAAATGTACGGTACCAGCCTGGCCAATAATAATGAAAACACGACTCCCCCAATCCAAACATGGAAAAACACGCACATGGACTGCCATGATTCAAATTATACTCTTGTTAGGCACGCACTCCTGATATTTCCATTCCAAGAACTCTGGTCTCTAAACAAAGACTGGCTAGTGCTGTCACAGACAAGAGCAGGCTTACTTTGGGGTCTATTCACAAAGCTGCCGAAGGATCTGGCCGTAGCTTCGGCCGATCCTTCGGCTAGCTTCGGCACCAGGACCCCTTTGGTTCAGGAGAACCGAGGGGGTGCTGTACGGGCTATTCACAATAGCCCATCCAGCTCCCGATCACGGCCGAGCGGCTCAGTCGAGCGCTGAGCCGTGCTGAAAGCCGAAGCTGGCCGAGCGGCCGGCCATTGGCCGGCCGACAGCCTGCTTCTGACAGCTGGGCGGAGCCAGCCGTGATCTAACGGTGTTCGGCTCACTTCACTTCTGATCGGTCATTCACTCGGCTGCCCTCGGCAGCTTTGTGAATAGACCCCTTTGTCTCCTTACATTTGTTTGTAGTTTACAGCAATTAAAAAAAATAAACCTTTTATTTATTTTACATTTAATAATCCAAAATGGTGAGCAGTGCATATATACAATAAATTAGAGAAGACATACATTAAAGAACAACAGGTGTTTTAAATACATTGAATTTATAGAAACATTGTCTAAACATTCTAAGGGATGAAAATGTGGAGCACACCCCCAGCAACTGCACACCAACCATATGGACCATAACTGAATTTCAAACGCCAGTCTTTATTACTGTTTTGGTGCAAAGTAAAGTTGTCAGCCACTAGCCTCTCCAATTGGATGTGAGGGTCTGTGTTGCATTTTCATAGGCATGTTTTGACTTGAAAGACATTGAACCCAACCAACTGTGTGGAATAATAAATGCAAATACATAGTTATGTTTAGTAATTGTGGCGCTCCTGTATCTACATTTGAGTCCAAGAATGGGTAACCTTTTATAGTCCTACTGAGATTCAGATTCATAACAACTCTCCAATATCCTCAGACTTTCAGCATGTTTATACTCTCATTAAATTCATCCTTGCAGCTACGTTTGCATTCACTTCTACAACTGTGTAATGAACATTATAGGAGTTGTGACATATTCAACTTTTTTGAAGTACAGTTTGGGATTGTGATAAGAAATATATATCAATTAACATGATGATATTCCATTCCAGTGGTGAGTAAAGGGCACCTTTTTCCCTGGCTACAGTATGGGGCATATTTATAAAGCGGTCAATGTGACTTTCACCAAACATTCTCTGCAGGTAAATCTTCCAGGTGTATCTGTTTTTAAATGACAGTGATTGATTCACCACCAGTGAATGTTTAGTTAAAATTACATTGCATAAATATGCCCCTATGTCTAGGAGCTGGCCAAAGCTAACTATTCTATTACATTCTTATCAAATGCATATTCCCTTTAATTATCATAGTGATATGAAATGCCTATTTGCAAGATCTGATGACGGTTTCATTGATGTTTATAGCCCAACTCCAGCACTCTTTAATCTTTATTCCTGGACAGTGAGTCACTTACGTAATGACACGTTTGCATGTCAGAGTACTGTGAGCCCAAGCTGTATGATGATGCTTCCCCCAGGGGCCATGTGCATGATGGCCTGGGCTCACGGGAAGTTGGTTGAACGATACAGAGAAAGTTGAATCACAATATGGTGAGTTTTCAGGGTACAGTGCTGGACTCGGGAGCTCAGTGTTATTGCCAGAGCTGTTTTATTTATTCTTTTACACTGCTGGACAATTTATTTTTAAACATTTTAGGAAAAGTGGAGTTGGCCTTTCAATTTTAGCTCAAAGCTTGTTGGCTTGGGTTAATGAAGCTTCGCAAGTACAGTTATACTTTCAAGTTGTGTGTTAATTATGGGGCGTTCTGTGGTTGTATATGTCCTAAGGTGCTCTAATTTGGTGCAAATGCCAAACACCAGCATGCTTATTTTCAATTTTTCTTTCTGCTTTTGTTTTTTACAAGGTGAAATTGCCACCACCTAAGAAAATGGCTTCTGCTAAACATAAATTTAAAGTATTTTATCCGGAAGAGTCATCTGTAGAGACTACAAGTGAAAATGTAATACAAGTAAGTACTGTGATCTGATTATGTCGTGCATCTGCCTAGCAATTCTCACCTTCTCCGCTTGTGAGATATCTTTAACATGAGGGAAGGTTAGAGGGTATTGCTGGGATTTTTTAAAGTTGAGGCAGTTTTGAGTTTTCTTTACACATCTGCTAGAAACTGTTATACAGGTGAAAGGGATCCAGGGTTTTTTTTTTCTTTCTACATCAGTTAAATGTGAATTGGTTGTAGCTGTAGATTCAGACTAATGTGGCTAGTCTTTTATTTATCACATATGTAAATGTAGCTTTCTGCAGATCTCCTGAAATTATTTAATTCATCCTAATAAAATATCCATTTTTTTTTTTCATTTTGGACAGAGTAGGGGATGGTTAGAACTGTTGTAGTTTTTACATAGTTTGCCATCTGTGTCTTAGTAGGAGGTTTCCCTTCCCCTCCTGTCCTATAGACTCCACAGGAAGTGGGAGGATATCTTATCAATTTGAGGGAAATTCCCTTTCAGTTGTCATATGAACTAGTATCTAATTTCCTGTTCTGGTGGTAACTCACAATTATTTTGGATTTGCCTTCACTTTTATTCCCTGTGACATGGGTGATTAGAACACTTTCCTAATGGACACGCAGGCAACAAAAAAACCCTGAAGGGTTCTATCCCACCACCACTCTATCCAAATTAAAAAAAAAAGATAAAAGTTTTGCCTTTTAGTTATACATAACATTTTCAATAGGTATCTCCCTATCCTAGTTATTGAGAGCAGTTGAACATATGTTTCAGCTAAGTCTGATAAATCATTTTTTGCCAGGGAGATGGTGCAGTTCAACAGCAAAGTATACAAATACAATGTGAAAACAGTGGTATGGGACAAGTGCTTCCTTTTTATAAAGAAATGTGTGGCTAGATATTGTAGTATCAATCCCTTGTCCTTGTCCTAAGTCCTGTAGTTGTGCATTTTAGTCACACGTTTGAGTATGTGTCCTTTTTGTTTTTATCCGTTATATACTTTAGTAGTTAAGTTTGGAAAAAGGATATATACATTTAAATCTCTTTATATCTTGAAAAGAAATATATTACATATTTTTTATTTAGCTTTTGTTGATCTCTAATTTCTATTATTTTTTCCTGTCCACGACCATTAAAGCCTTGATTAGCTCAGAAATTATGCACTTCCTCCGCTCTCTGCACTTAACAGTTCATATCTGGTTTTTGTCCTGTTTGCTCTGCTGGGAGCACACTTCTCACATTACTTCATTTTTGTCATTTTCTATAGACCTTACTTTACAGGCTTTCTGGTGGCATGTGTCTATGTCTATTGCTACTTATGGGTTGGTCCTGCCAATAATTGTTGGAAGTGTTTTTTTTTTTTTTTGTCCCATTGGGGAGATTTCCTTTTCACTTCCTGTCCTATAGCCACAGCAGAAACTTAACAGGAAAGTTGTCACCAGAAAAAGTGGCCCCCATTGAAATATTTATTTCCTGTTCTGGGGACAACTCCAGATTTTTAACAAAAATGCACCTATGTTATGTGTATTTTTATTTAAAGCACATAGTTGGGCAGTTTTCTTTCATCTCATTTATCATCCTCAGACAAACAAAAACATAAATAATTACTTTTCACCTGTAGTTTTCCTGTCAAAACTTCTGCGGTATGAGCCATAAGACTAAATGCTTTATTCACAAGGTCTCTAGAAAAGGAAGGAATCAGTGTTCGAACAGAGCCATAGATTGGCTATTCTGCCTAAAAATGTGTTTGTTGGCATTTTGTCACTTGACCAGTATTATGTTTGTTGGTATACTTTCACTTGATCGGCATTAGAGGACTTGATTGGAAGTACTACAGGATAAAGGTGAGTTTTTGTTTGTTTTTAGTTGTTTTCCATTTGTGTTGCATTTTTACTATCCCTGAGGTTGATGAATGTAATAAAGAAAAGTTGGCTGGAAAATACAGCTCCTGTTCAGTAACGTGCTGCATAACATAGTGAAACAACCAGATAGATGTCAGCCTGCAGGACTATAGTGCTTCACAACAATAACAGCTGTTACTGGATACTTGGGTTACTACGTGTCAAAATATTTTCAAGTGTAAAACTTAAATCTGTGTATACTTAGGTGCTAAGAATTGTTGTTTCTGTTGCAGAAAACAATGCTTGTGGAACGACACGTTGGCAGTGGAACTGTTACTTTACCTATAGTTTCTGAAAGATTTGCGTCATCAACACAGGAAGAATTATCAAGTTCTGAATCTGAAGCCGATGGCAATTGTGAGGATGTGGTAAGAGTGCTGGCAAAGCAGTGTCCTTTTTATTTTGATGACATGGATATGTAATAAACGTATGCAAAAGATCATACATGCAGATGATATGCACCAGTCTTAAAGTATATCACTATCCCAAAAAAAGTAAGGAATAATTAAACCCCTGTCAGGTTTGTTTTTTTTTTTTGTGCTCTACTCTATTTCCCATTACCATTGCTTACTTACTGTCCTGGAGACACAACTGTAAGCAAAAAAAAATCTCTGCAGTTACAGAAAATACCCTCTTAGACACTTGTCTGCGGAACAACCCCCTTAAAGATTTCCCTCCTCTCCTTTTTGGGTGAGAACTGTAATATTTTGTGCTGAAGGTGTGCAAAGCAACCTGTTTGTTGCAGAAATGCTCAATACTGGTTCGTAGACCCAGATGGTGAGATAGCAGGTAAAGAATAACTGTAATCCTCCAGGGTTTATTAATTGTTAAATCCATTACACCAATAAAAACAGGTTTTTTAATGAATGGTTACTTTAGTTTAGGGTATGAACCAAACTCTGAAAAGGCCACAATTTGTGGAAGGCCACTTTTACAGGTATATTACAGGTATAAAATATATGTCTAATCATTTTTATGGTAAACGTATATGTTTACTGTAAGCTACAAAAAGAATCGTCCACACTTTTTTATTGATTAAGAGAAAAACACGATTTAAAATGTAATTTTGCTATCGTCCACTGAGGGGCACAGCTTGATGGTATTAAACAACGTAGGGTTACACTGCTACTTACAGTAGAAATGGGCACTAGGCACATAAAAATTGAAGGCCTGCCTCTTTAAGGCTATAACCCCTCTCCTGCCTCACCACTTGCTAGTTACGCTTCATGTCCTCAGGAGAATGGATATTTTCACTTAATTTGGAAGATTTTCTATTAACTGCTGCTGGTAGATTCATGCTGGATATTTAAAATCCTGGACTTCTCTCCAGGTCAGCCAAAGGTTTTCCCAGTTTTCTATACTAGTGTTCTTTCTGCAACATCCTCACGCTCTTAGTGATTAAAACCAGTGCCAGCTATCACAGGGCTCTGCGTTTAAGGTAAGGCTGGTGTATGTCTTGGAGATTTCCTTCTGAATGATGGGACTAGGACAGTGGCAGTAATTCTGACCCGTCTCTGACCACTCCATTTGATGAGTATGTCCAGGAGCATTTGGGATTTGAACCATGTGCCTTAATTTTTTTCTATTCTTTATTTTCCATTTGGCCAGTGTATTTGTGCTTCTGCTACGACCACAGTCCCCATACAACTGTTTTAATTTCTTTGCTGTTTGCACCCTGCCCCTGGGACTCCTGGAATTGACACAGATTACTTTTTATGCAGCCGTGCCCACCCTCTACATGGTGTCTGAGGTTGGTGGGGCAACTGTCTGAGGACATGGATGGCTGCTATCCTTTACTGCTGCACAGATTCTCTAACCTTGGACTACAGTGTGTCAATCACACTGCGGAACTTGGAGCACTTCTGATGGATTCAGAAAACCCCAAAAAGATATCTCCTGATTCTGCCACGTCGCTTGGAATACTTAGGCCCTCTCCTGACGACCTTTCCAGCAAAGGTCTTCCTACCCTAGATACCTTTTTGAAGACAAGGTCTTCCTTTCTCCATGAAAATGTTTTGAAATTGCAGGGTCAGGTTCAGTAGTTTCAATCCTGATCTTCCCTACAAAGCTGCATGTGGTTGATGGTATCATCCTTAACTTTGAAATAGTTCTATTTGCTTAGTTCCATTCCAGAACATCCTCACAGCACTTTGAAATAGTTCTATTTGCTTAGTTCCATTCCAGAACATCCTCACAGCAGGGGACAAGTCCAGTCATTTTCTGGAGAAGATGATTAGGTTGCGTCCTTGAACCAAGATGTTTTTCTGATAGCTTCTGTCCCCTGCATTGTTGGCGGGAAGGTTTTTTTTTTTCTTCCTTTGCATTGGAAGATTATCCAGGAGTGTTGCCATGGTGATGGAACTTGAATCATCAGAAGTAGAATCTATCCTGTTGGGGGTGAAGCTTCATGTTCCAGTGATCTCTGCGGTGCACATTCCCAGTGGCTGGCAGATTTCCTAAGCCTAAATTTTAATAATTTTATCCTGCATGGTCTCTTTTATGAGGAAGTGTTTCAAGACATACACTATATTGCCAAAAGTATTGGGACACCCCTTCAAATCATTGGATTCATGTGTTCTGAGAAATTTCCTTGCTACTAAATATTCCAAGGTCATCTGTTAGTGGTATTATAACAAAGTAGAAGCAACTGGGCACAACAGCAACTCAGCCACGAAGTGGTAGGCCACGTAACTTCGTGTGGCCTTCAGATTGGCACAACAACAGTGCGTAAAGAGCTTCATGGAATGGGTTTCCATGGCCTAGCAGCTGAACCCAAGTCTTATAATCACCAAGTGCAATGCAAAGCGTCGGATGCAGTGGGGTAAAGCACGCCGCCACTGGACTCTAAAGAAGTGGAGACGTGTTCCCTGGATTGACTATTCACCCTTCTCTGTCTGGGGCTGGTGGTTGCCAGGAGAACGGTACTTGCCTGACTGCATTGTCCCAAGTTTGGTGGAGGGGGATTATGGTTTGGGTTTGTTTGTCAGGGGTTGGGCTTGGCACCTTAGTTCCAGTGAAGGGAAATCTTAAGGCATCAGCATACCAAGACATTTTGGACAATGTCATGCTCCCAACTTTGTGGGAACAGTTTGGGGGTGGCCCCTTTTTCCAACATGACTGCACCAGTGCACACAGCAAGACATGGATAAAGACATGGATGAGCGAGTTTGGGGTGGAGGCACTTGACGGGCCTGCACAGAGTCCTGACCTCAACCCCATAGAACACCTTTGAGATGAATTAGAGCGGAGACTGCGAGCCAGGCCTTCTCGTCCAACATTAGTACCTGGCCTCACAAATGCACTTCTGGAAGAATGGTCAAACATTCCCATAGACACACTCCTAAACCTTGTGGACGCCTCCCCAGAAGAGTTGTAGCTGTTATAGCGGCAAAGAGAGGGCCAGCTCAATATTGAACCCTACGGTCTAAGACTGGGATGCCATTAAAGTTCATGTGCGTATAAAGGCGTCCCAATACTTTTGGTAATGTAGTGTATGTCTCCGTTGGGGAATGCTGCATGTGGATCTGCTGGATTCTTGGTTCAACAAAAAGCTAGATAGATTAATCTCCAGGGAGAGGGATCTGATGGCCGATGCAATGGAAGTCTTGGTAGCGCTGGGAGATCCAGTTCACCCTGATCTTTGCCTTACCTCCGCTGAAACTAATACCCTGTCTGCTTTTAAGGACTGAAAGGTGGTCTCTACTTTTCCCCTGCAATGAGGGTGTTGTGTTACCTATGTTTTTGGTTTATCCCAAGGAGATATAATTTCACTGTCTGAATGGTGTGAGGGTGCCATGCAACAAGGTGAAAAACAGCAAGTATGGGGGGCGTGGCCGGCGGCTGCATGTGACTGGTCGCATAACGGAGAGCTCCCGCTAAAAACAGCAAGTATAAAACTCTCAACACGTGCATCAAATTAATGAATATTAAAACTCTGAAGTTAATTTTGCATAAAAAACACTACTGGTACCATACACACCCCTGAATGCTTATGAAATGTAAATCCGTTGATTTTTTTGTTTTGTTTTTGTAGGGAACGGAGGACGCACAGATAGATTTACTGAAGGCACAGCTTGCTGAATGTCAAGAGAAACTGACACGGCTTGATTGGATGGAGGACAGACTGCAGGCATTGGAGAATAGTATGAAAGGGAAATTAATAATTGATGAGAGCGACTGGAACAACCTCCTCAGCCGTGTTCTTCTCCTAGAAACGGACCGATTGCTACACGCAAAAAAGGTCTGTTAGTTTCAAAAAAAACAAACTCATTTAATGACAGATTGTCATCTTCTGATCTTTCAAATTTGGTGTATGTTTTGCTAGCTGCTGTCAGATCTTGGGGGTGAAAGATTAAAAAGGTTAGACATTTTGTCCAATCTCTGATTTCCTCTAGATAAGCCATTATTATGGCATCCTGTGGTATATCTGCTTTGGGCTCCTCCGGCCCTCTCTAAAAGCATAAACACTAATGTACAAATGTTTGTGCAAATGCATTGTGTTGTTGGCAATGGAAGAATGCGCGTAAACTCGCAATAAACTCGCAAAAATGCTCACGGAAATGTACATCCTTCTGTTGCGTGTTTTTGCATTTCCAACTTTTAACTACCTATAGAAGCTCCTGTACCTTTTTGGGCGTTTGGCATTTTTCTGCTCAGGTGTGAACCAGGGCCATTGAAAATCATTGGATTTCTTGTGTTGGGGAATTTAAAACTGCTCAAAAATTTTTGAACTGCTCATAAACTACTAGGTGTGAACCAGGCCTTAGTGTTTCATAAATTGCATGATATTTTATTTATTACTAGTATTTTATATAGTGCTGACAAGTTTTTACATAGTTTCACATTCACCTGCCCTCAAGGAGCTTACCATCTAAGGTCCCTATCTCACATGCATACATACAAGGGCCAGGAGCCAATTAACCTTCCAGCATGTGTTTAGAGTGTGGGAGGAAACTGTAGTACCTGGAGGAAACCCACACAAGCACAGGAACATGAAAACTCCTTGCAGATAGTGACCTAGCTGGGATTCGAACCAGTACTGCAAGGTGCTGCCCATAATAAAAAGAAGTACAGACATTTAAAGGGAAACTATTATAGCTTGGGATCTCATATTATTGTTTTTTTTTTTTTCAGATTCATCATTTTTAAAATATTGTTTTATTACGATCTTGTTTTATGAGTAACCATTTAATGCATGACAAAGGATTCACAGAGAACTATGGGTTAACTGGAGACAAGACAGTCTGGCTTGAATCCTGTTTTGTTTGATTTAGGCTGGATTTATACCTTTCCTGGTGTGATAACACAAGCCAATCCATTTTACTGAACTATCACCATTTAAAACAATGGCTAGTTGTGTACATGTTTTGATGTGCATTAAGACATATAGGTAAAAGGGCCCTTACACTTCATCCTTGTCACTGTGATGGCACATTCATTTGTGTATGCAAATGTCAACTTTAGTTCAGTTAACCGACTTTTAAGAGCTCATGCACATGGCTGTAAAAAAAATGCAGCATATTTCTTCGTACAGCGTTTTTTGTTTTGTTTTATAGAGCACACAGCTCCATTAAAGATTCGTAAACGTGTGCTGCGTTCAGAACCATAAAAAAAAAATAGTGTGGGTTAATGTTTACATGACAACATCGCAAATGTGCTCTATTGGAGCTGCCTGTATCTTGTTAGGTTGGAGATAGCTCCTGCCGTCTAGCTTCCTACATTACTAGGATGCAGGTTACTGCTGTTGCGAGTACACCGGCAGCTCGAGCTGCCTAGCGTCCTTCGTTGCTAGGATGTAGCCAGCTCCTTTCTGCCTAGCGTCCATCAGTGCACGCATACAGTGTCCGACTTACATGCGTACAATGTACAGACCAGGTTTTATGTGCTTGCTGCCAGCAAGATCCTATGTAAAATCCTACGCCTCTGTGCATGAGCCCTAAGATGTGTATCTGGCCAGGAATGTGCCCTTGATCCCACCATGTACAATGCAGGTACAACCTGTGGGTAAGGTGTAAAGCAGAGGAATACTAACGTTACTCCCCAGTCCCGTGGTAGCCAGCGATCATCTTCGTTCATGCTTTAGACCCAGAATGTGGATGGCCCCTCAACGTCATCACATGGGGGGGTGGAGGGTCATACCTGACGTGGAAAAGAGGAACAGCTATAAAGGACCGGTCGTCCATATCAGAACCAGCAGTAGGGAAGCCAGTGGGACTGAAGAACAAGGTAAGTGATCCTCTCTATTTCATGCCCCTAAATAAGCATTAGGCCCTAATATATGGGATTTCCTTTATATGGGGGGATTTCCTTTTATAGCTGATTGAAGTTCAGCTTTAAATATTTCCTTTGAAATCACAATGCTGATGCCGCAGCTGTATTAAAGTACTGTATATTTTTATTGTATTAATTGAAGAAAATGCTTACTGTTTTCAGAGAGATTTGTCAACAGAATTCACTTCTATAAGCGAAGAGCGTACATCAAGCAGGATCACAAATGACATTTCTCCAGGTAAGTGTCTTCTAATTGAAGCGCAGCAATCTTCACTGTGCAGTCCTGCTGGACAATCCACTGGCCACGGATGGGGCTGCAAAATGCATGCGCACTAAAAAGATTAGCCAGCAGTGATATTTTTGGGAGGAAGGCTCTACTGCACATAGCAGGCAGCACTGCCTATGTTGGAACAAATTACACTTATAATGTTTAGTCCAGCATTTAATATCAAGTGATACATCTCTGTTCCAACTTTATTTTATCGTCAGCTATTTATTGCATACTCCTAATAAATTAATTAAGCCAAAAGTGCAATCATTTAGAGGGATTCTTTTTATATTTTATGAAAGGTAGACTTAATCGTTTTCCAATAGCAGTTGCTTGTGACCAAGAATCCTCCTCAGAACTCCAGGCATTCAAGAATTGTATGAAATATTCATCGCATCTCCTAAAATACATGTATTTAATTGGATATAAAAAGTTGTCACTTCAAGGGTTAGTTCACCTTTTCCAATAAAATGCACAATGCAGTCAAAGGTGCCCTATGCACTTTTAAAAACACTCTATGGGTTTAACATTTTGTAGAGTAGAGCTGCATCCTACCAGTCACCAAGTAACAGAAGTTGTGTTTAAAAACGCCACAAAGACGTAAGAATCAGTGGTCACACAGATATAATTTGTTTTGTTTTTTTAAAGGGTTAATTCTCCTTTGCAACAAAATGCGCTATGAAATCAAGGGTGCCCTGTACTGCTGCATACCCCCCCAGCATCACCGAAGTGAGCCTTCCTCTTTCAAGACCTATGCATCCTTGTCGTAGTTACGCTGAACTCTGCCTCTGCCAGCAATAGAGGGAGCACTGCACATAGGCAGGTCTTAAAAAAGGAGAGTACTTCCTCCAATGATACTGGGGGTGCAGCCAGTGTACAGGGTGGCCCAGATAACAGGCAGAACAGCGCAGAGTGCTCCCAGTAGTTGTTTTTCAGACAGGCTGTGGGTAAACTGTACTGGGCCTACAGGTATTGCGAATAAATTAAACTACCAACTTTAAACCTCTATGTTTCTCAAAAGGCACCCTTTAACTTCTTAGTGCATCTTATTGCAAAGGTAAATTTAACCCTTTTAAGCAAAGTTTTATATCTATGTGACCATTGATTTTTATGTTTTTTGTGCTGGTTTTTGATACATCTTATGTTATTTGGTGACTGGTGGATGCAGCTCTACTGCCATCTAGTGACGAGAAAATGATATAGTACCTCTTGTAAAAGGAAATTTCACTTCTTATACAACCATGTGATTTTAATAAGCTATTAATGTTATATTAGTTTTGTTATGTGTTTAAAATGTCTTGAAGTGTTTTATTATGTAAAAATAATGTGACACAGTTTTAAACTAACACTGGCCTACTTTTTATCTATTAATAGCACTAGCGGTTTCCTTATCTTCACAGTGATCAGCAGCGCATTCTTAAGTGCAAGGTTTAGATTTCATGTTGTCTGGGTTACTTGCTACTGCTCTGTGTCTATAATTTAACATTAAGAAATGCACAGAATGCTGCGCACAGACCAGTAACAGTGGCGTTTCATGTAAACATTGTATGTACATTCTGCATAGAGTAAATCAAGTTGTTTGATAGGTGGCACAGTAAAGAGACAAAGGTTATTTTAAAAAGAACATTTCTTCACAGATTTTAACACCAAGGTAGATATCCCAGAAAGCAATCATCAGTCGTCTGGATACAATTCCCTGCTATCTGCAGACGCATCTACCATAGCCAGTGACATCAATTACAGCCGCTTGACAGAAGACTTAAAGGTAAGTCAAACTGGGCAATGAATCAGTAAATTCCATTCTAAGGTCAAAAGAACAAGTAAGCATTACCATATATAAATGTGTTCTGAGCGGTACTGATACAACATTTATTGACGCTAATGAGCAGTATACAGAAAGTTGGCCATGATGTTTCAACTCTAAAGGAGCAGATGGCAAACTGGCTAATTTATAATGTTGCAGTTATGGTATTGATCCCAAACAATGCCGATTACTTGCCTCATGCCATGAATATTTCAGTTCACTGCGTGGTTTATGGTAATGAGCATTACTTAAAAGAGTACTTCTTATTTCATCAGTCTTCTTGGGTAGTGTAAAACTTATTTTTGCTTTCTTTCATTAAGAGAGACAGCTGTTGAAGATCAACCATGTAGACTTGTATATAGTTGATATATCAATGAATAGTTGTGTCTTTTCAGTAAACCCGGAAAAAATAATTTTATGGGAATACAAAAATTCTATTTTACATGAGTGTAATATCATTCAGAAAGTGTTCTGAATAAAAGTGTGCTCGGTCATTAAATATAATTTCACTAGAAGTGTATTTATACTTTAAAACTAACCGGTCAGTTGTGTTTAAAAAATAAATCAATAATCAAATTCTGCAGCTATAAAGTGCAGGCACCTAGGGCAACAGCTCAAACATGTCTGCAGATGCAGTCAAATGCTGGGCTGCTCTGACAGGCCAAGCTTCAACACTTACAGGTAGAGATAAAGCCCTAGTCTCATCCCTGACATTTCTATAGGCACATCATTATAATAGGCTGCCTAACTGGCCAATAAGTATGTGTAAGAGGTAGAAATGTGCGTGCAAGCTTTAGCATCATGATACTTATTGTAGGTTTGTCATAATTTGTCTGTCTTTGAAGGGATGTGCGGACACTCAAGATGCTTTCTCTTTACATTTGCAGCAGTTTTTGCAGTTGTGTTCTAAAGACAGTCTCAAGTTTTTAGAAGTAAAAGTTCTGCCTAAGATCAGACATCACAAGTAGCTTGCCATTACGATTATTAGCCAAAACATCATCCCCTATGCACTGTTCTGAGATGAGTTGACTTAATTATTAAGGGGTTAAATTCCCTGACCTTGGTACTGCACCCTGTAAACCTGTCTTCTTCCGGACAAGAACTGGCATGTGAGTGAGTCTTAGCACTAATGCATAGTTCACACCTGGGCGTTTTGTAGCGTGTTCGAACGCTCTGCAAAACGCTCAAACATCGAAATTCCATTATTTCCTATGGGTATGGTTCACACCTGGGCGTATTACAGGCCGTATGAACGCGCTACTAAATGTCCTACGCCCAAAGAAGTACAGGAGCTTCTTTGGGGCATTTTTGTCTCGCGTTTCCATTGGGATACAGGCAAGTAGCCCTCGGAAACGAAAAACGCGAATCGCGGTAAAAACGCGCGACAAACGCGCATATTCGATACACCTAGGTGTGAACCCAGCCATAGTGTGTTTCCACTTTCGTAGTCAAATTTGAGATACCTGTACTATGTTTGTTATGTTTTCCCATTCACCAGGCATGCCTAGAATTTTTTTTAAAACACAATTTCTTTGGAGCAGGACTTTGGCCAGTCTTTCTCTAAGACAAGGGGGTGGGGTGCAGACTGAGTTTTCCCTCCTTACCATCTTGTCTTGAATTGTATTGTGATTGTAATGTCTTCCTTGTATTTTAAAGCGCTGCGCAAACTGTTGGCGCTATATAACTCCTGTATAATAATAATAATAATTAACATACAATGCTAGAAACCAAGATTTTCAATCCTTTCTTAGGACAGATCGTGTTCAAATCTAGTTGACAATTGATTATGAAATCTGCCAGCACAGCACAGACCAGGTTAATTATGATAAACATTACCTCCCTGCTCTCCTTATGTTCCGTCCGTGAAAGTATAGAGACTAGAAAAACTTAGTTTTGAGAAGAGCAAATAAAAAAGCAAATGGCAAGCAACCATTTTAAAATATTTAGCATTGTGCTATGAGAATAGTAACATGTAACAAATATAACATAGGTGTTATCCCAATTTCGCTGCCAAAATGGAAATACACTAGTAAAGAAAGCAAGCCCTTAGTGAAACGAGTCTTAGGAGGGCACGCAGAGGAGGGTTTTTGGCAAACAAAGGTAATCCCATAGCAGCTGCTTTGTCTGCCTAGCAGAAGCAGGGGAGGAGATCACTCTGATGAGACAGCTTTGTTTAGCAGGCAGGTTCAGGTACAGTGGTGAGAACCTTTTTGTAAAAGAAAACCTGCAATGGGAGGAATAAAGAATTCACCAATACTTTCTCAGTCACTAACATTATTAGTGGAGGAGAAGTAGTAGGCAGGGTGTCCTACAACTTACTGCCTTCCACCCACAACTGTTTTTTTTCCTTTGTGTTCCTTGCCTTGTGTCTTCAGCTGTCTTACAGTTTTATATTATGCGTGCTATAAACAACTAACCTTGATGTATCTGTTCACAGGAGCCCACGAAACAAAGAATAGATCGATTATCTAAAATGTAAGTTGTCCATCTGTTTAAAAGCTTCTCACTATTTGCAGTAGTAGCATCAGATACTTATCATATCTATATTATTTATGTGTTTGTATCCTAATAAAATACTATCATATAATATATTAGCAGGCTAGGCACCAGAATTTAGATGCTAGCTGTTTTTGAAGAAAAAAAGGTTAGCTATTCGCAAACTGTATCGTGCCTGGATAACTGTACTTGTAGAAATATTTTAATGTAAACAGAGTTACCAAGCAAGTTTTCATAGATAAACCCCCTCAACTTTGCCTTTATTTCAATTTGCTTTAAAAGCTGTCATCACAATCCCAACCCTTGTGTATATATTTCCCTGTGTGCATGTCCCTGTATGCAGTCTATCTACCTAAGTGAGAGTAAGGGAAGATCTGCTCCACATTTTATTCAGTTTCTTCTCTGCCAGGAGCCATAAATTATGAATTCTCTGCTGCAATGCACGCATGTAATCAGTGGAGATCAAAAGTCGCAAAATGCAGCTTCTCTCTTTAATATGTTTAGCAACAAATTAGAAGGACAGAGAACAAGGAAGGACCTTTCCAAATGTGCAAATTAGAAGGACAGAGAACAAGGAAGGACCTTTCTAAATGTGTAATCTGCATTTCACATTTGGCTTTCTGGGATTTTGTGAGATGGGGAGGGATTGTATGATGATTGTATGTATATGAGAGGGGAACAGCTGAGTTAAGCTACAGCCTTCAGTGTGCTTTTAGTTACATATTGCCAGCCAACCTCACACATTGCCTTTAAACATTTGCTAGTCCATTAACTATTCTGCAGTTTGATTTTAGTCTGCTTTTTAATTGTTTTGACAGAAGATCTTGGAGCTTTTAAATTAAAAGCCACAAATAATTATTTTTAAAAAACATTTTCTATAAAATTTTAAATTGCATTTGTTTAGATGATTTGTCCCCACCATTCTCATAACATCGGTATTCCCATATGAAATCTCTATTAGTAGGCCTGTTTTATTAAATTGTTTGTGTCTGTACAGAAGTTTCTAGGATCCATGGTGCTAGTATTCATTGTCTCACATATTTGTCTGAAGGATCAGGTGTGTAAATACCAGCACCACAAGAGAGCCACTTCATTTTTATAGAAGATTAACATGATCATAGGCAATTCTATCTGCTTAGGACTAAATGTCTGTGCAGTGACTAAGATCATGCTTGGGTGAAGCACATAAGCTGATTAAATTACCTATAATGACTAAACTTTTACATAAACGCAGAGTTTTCAGTTACCAGTTTGCTGCTTTGAGATGCTCGAGCCTAAATACTTATCCAGTAGGCTGCTTTGCTGCATCTGGCACAAGGTTTCCAGTCTACTTTAAATATGGATGGTCCGTCTTCTTTGCGGCCGTCTCCAGCCTAGCAGCATTTGCTGTCTTTCCTAATCCTGAGTCCCAGCTAGGAGAGAGGAAGAGATCAGAAAGTGTCCTCTTTTGGTATAGCGGAAACTTGTAAGATTTTGAGGTTTGGAAAGATGTTCTGTCATGTGATACAACATAATTACTTTGACAGCTGAAAAACCCTCCACCTTCCAAACATATTCATAAGCGTTTTGCCTGCCACCTGGAGTCTATCTGGCATGAGCAAATGTATTTATTATGAAAAATAATTGAATATTGCATGTGCACAACCTGACTTGCTTATTTCTATTTCCTTTTTTAGGTTAGAGGAAACCTCGAAACTTCTGAAATATTCAAATACTTCTTAGTACTGAACAATTTCTTTACAAGCGATTTGTACATTCTTTCTGTTCTGAAATCTGTAAAATAAAGTATTTTTTATAAGTATTTAAAACATTTTTGCTCTATAAATCACATTTCTGTTCTATGACATTTTTATATCTCCATCACATACTGGGTCATAGTTGTAATCCCAGCTAACAGGGAGCTGTGCTCTGAATTTTATTATCGGTGTAGGGTGACATCTGTCCTTCTCTGCAACTGGTAATAAGAAAGAGCGAGAGTTCTGTGTTGTAAGTAAAACCACAATTTCAAAGGTATTGAGAAATTATTAAATATTCTGAAAGTGTTATTTTCACACCTCGCCCATATGCCAGGCAGATTTCTTCAATATTTCAAACCATCATTTTTTTTTCCCCCATAAAAATAAAAAGTACAATGCTAACATAACAATTTCCTTATGAGTTGAGGTTTGATGTATCATGTTGGGTATGTATATGCTGTATTTTGAGAGAGGCCTGCAGTCCTAGATTTGTCTTAACATACTCACTGGCATGTGCTCACACATAATTAGGTTTATATTAACACACATCACAAATTGTAGTGGTGATGTGCGAAGTGAAACAAGCAAACAAATCAGACTATTGAAAGGCTGGTTGCAGTGAATTAGTGCCCTTTCTGTTCTTTTTGGTTTATTAAACATGCACACATTCATGTTTTATCTGCCAAAAATACCTGTCAAGCAGCACAACCTGGTCCTTGAACACTACTGCAACAGAAGCACAGCTGGGTTAAGAGCACACCCCCAGCCTGCTATTTGGACAGTAAAGGAGAAGCAGCATATGGATGAATCATCACTCTACAATTTCCTCCTGTCAGCATATTCACACCAAGCAGAGCCTCTCCCAGTCTGTGTCCAGCTGTAGGGAAAGTTAATATCAGGACAAATTCAGGTACTCACATGTATTTAAAAATACATAATTGACTTCAGATTATGGTGATGGAGTTAAAGTGTATCCAAACCCAAAAGCAAATACTTTATTCATTGTAGTTTACCATTCCTTAGATGTGGTGGCTGCATTAGTTGTCTTTTTTTAAGCTTTTTTTTTCCTTTGTTTCCACCTGGTGATCCAGCCTGTACATTTTTCAACTTTCTTTAGCAGACCAAGCTGTTCAGCAAAAGTGGCAGCTAAACGGTTAAGACAAACCGTTTATCACTGACAGGAGTGTTTACAGCTTTTATTCATTCATGTCAAACCTTTATCCCAAAAGAAAGAAAACATTTTTTACTCCAAGAGCTTAAAAAGTGGTACCTGGAGTTCGGATTTATGTGTTGGTAAAGTCCATCTAAATCTGCTAGCGGATCTAACACCACCCTACCTTCAGGGTTGATAGCCCTCGGAAACGAAAAACGCGAATCGCGGTAAAAACGCGCGACAAACGCGCATATTCGATACACCTAGGTGTGAACCCAGCCATAGTGTGTTTCCACTTTCGTAGTCAAATTTGAGATACCTGTACTATGTTTGTTATGTTTTCCCATTCACCAGGCATGCCTAGAATTTTTTTTAAAACACAATTTCTTTGGAGCAGGACTTTGGCCAGTCTTTCTCTAAGACAAGGGGGTGGGGTGCAGACTGAGTTTTCCCTCCTTACCATCTTGTCTTGAATTGTATTGTGATTGTAATGTCTTCCTTGTATTTTAAAGCGCTGCGCAAACTGTTGGCGCTATATAACTCCTGTATAATAATAATAATAATTAACATACAATGCTAGAAACCAAGATTTTCAATCCTTTCTTAGGACAGATCGTGTTCAAATCTAGTTGACAATTGATTATGAAATCTGCCAGCACAGCACAGACCAGGTTAATTATGATAAACATTACCTCCCTGCTCTCCTTATGTTCCGTCCGTGAAAGTATAGAGACTAGAAAAACTTAGTTTTGAGAAGAGCAAATAAAAAAGCAAATGGCAAGCAACCATTTTAAAATATTTAGCATTGTGCTATGAGAATAGTAACATGTAACAAATATAACATAGGTGTTATCCCAATTTCGCTGCCAAAATGGAAATACACTAGTAAAGAAAGCAAGCCCTTAGTGAAACGAGTCTTAGGAGGGCACGCAGAGGAGGGTTTTTGGCAAACAAAGGTAATCCCATAGCAGCTGCTTTGTCTGCCTAGCAGAAGCAGGGGAGGAGATCACTCTGATGAGACAGCTTTGTTTAGCAGGCAGGTTCAGGTACAGTGGTGAGAACCTTTTTGTAAAAGAAAACCTGCAATGGGAGGAATAAAGAATTCACCAATACTTTCTCAGTCACTAACATTATTAGTGGAGGAGAAGTAGTAGGCAGGGTGTCCTACAACTTACTGCCTTCCACCCACAACTGTTTTTTTTCCTTTGTGTTCCTTGCCTTGTGTCTTCAGCTGTCTTACAGTTTTATATTATGCGTGCTATAAACAACTAACCTTGATGTATCTGTTCACAGGAGCCCACGAAACAAAGAATAGATCGATTATCTAAAATGTAAGTTGTCCATCTGTTTAAAAGCTTCTCACTATTTGCAGTAGTAGCATCAGATACTTATCATATCTATATTATTTATGTGTTTGTATCCTAATAAAATACTATCATATAATATATTAGCAGGCTAGGCACCAGAATTTAGATGCTAGCTGTTTTTGAAGAAAAAAAGGTTAGCTATTCGCAAACTGTATCGTGCCTGGATAACTGTACTTGTAGAAATATTTTAATGTAAACAGAGTTACCAAGCAAGTTTTCATAGATAAACCCCCTCAACTTTGCCTTTATTTCAATTTGCTTTAAAAGCTGTCATCACAATCCCAACCCTTGTGTATATATTTCCCTGTGTGCATGTCCCTGTATGCAGTCTATCTACCTAAGTGAGAGTAAGGGAAGATCTGCTCCACATTTTATTCAGTTTCTTCTCTGCCAGGAGCCATAAATTATGAATTCTCTGCTGCAATGCACGCATGTAATCAGTGGAGATCAAAAGTCGCAAAATGCAGCTTCTCTCTTTAATATGTTTAGCAACAAATTAGAAGGACAGAGAACAAGGAAGGACCTTTCCAAATGTGCAAATTAGAAGGACAGAGAACAAGGAAGGACCTTTCTAAATGTGTAATCTGCATTTCACATTTGGCTTTCTGGGATTTTGTGAGATGGGGAGGGATTGTATGATGATTGTATGTATATGAGAGGGGAACAGCTGAGTTAAGCTACAGCCTTCAGTGTGCTTTTAGTTACATATTGCCAGCCAACCTCACACATTGCCTTTAAACATTTGCTAGTCCATTAACTATTCTGCAGTTTGATTTTAGTCTGCTTTTTAATTGTTTTGACAGAAGATCTTGGAGCTTTTAAATTAAAAGCCACAAATAATTATTTTTAAAAAACATTTTCTATAAAATTTTAAATTGCATTTGTTTAGATGATTTGTCCCCACCATTCTCATAACATCGGTATTCCCATATGAAATCTCTATTAGTAGGCCTGTTTTATTAAATTGTTTGTGTCTGTACAGAAGTTTCTAGGATCCATGGTGCTAGTATTCATTGTCTCACATATTTGTCTGAAGGATCAGGTGTGTAAATACCAGCACCACAAGAGAGCCACTTCATTTTTATA
Organism: Nanorana parkeri; assembly: GCF_000935625.1. NCBI lineage: Eukaryota > Metazoa > Chordata > Amphibia > Anura > Dicroglossidae > Nanorana > Nanorana parkeri. The sequence goes on from NW_017307224.1 coordinate 176,637, forward strand.
GAAGATTAACATGATCATAGGCAATTCTATCTGCTTAGGACTAAATGTCTGTGCAGTGACTAAGATCATGCTTGGGTGAAGCACATAAGCTGATTAAATTACCTATAATGACTAAACTTTTACATAAACGCAGAGTTTTCAGTTACCAGTTTGCTGCTTTGAGATGCTCGAGCCTAAATACTTATCCAGTAGGCTGCTTTGCTGCATCTGGCACAAGGTTTCCAGTCTACTTTAAATATGGATGGTCCGTCTTCTTTGCGGCCGTCTCCAGCCTAGCAGCATTTGCTGTCTTTCCTAATCCTGAGTCCCAGCTAGGAGAGAGGAAGAGATCAGAAAGTGTCCTCTTTTGGTATAGCGGAAACTTGTAAGATTTTGAGGTTTGGAAAGATGTTCTGTCATGTGATACAACATAATTACTTTGACAGCTGAAAAACCCTCCACCTTCCAAACATATTCATAAGCGTTTTGCCTGCCACCTGGAGTCTATCTGGCATGAGCAAATGTATTTATTATGAAAAATAATTGAATATTGCATGTGCACAACCTGACTTGCTTATTTCTATTTCCTTTTTTAGGTTAGAGGAAACCTCGAAACTTCTGAAATATTCAAATACTTCTTAGTACTGAACAATTTCTTTACAAGCGATTTGTACATTCTTTCTGTTCTGAAATCTGTAAAATAAAGTATTTTTTATAAGTATTTAAAACATTTTTGCTCTATAAATCACATTTCTGTTCTATGACATTTTTATATCTCCATCACATACTGGGTCATAGTTGTAATCCCAGCTAACAGGGAGCTGTGCTCTGAATTTTATTATCGGTGTAGGGTGACATCTGTCCTTCTCTGCAACTGGTAATAAGAAAGAGCGAGAGTTCTGTGTTGTAAGTAAAACCACAATTTCAAAGGTATTGAGAAATTATTAAATATTCTGAAAGTGTTATTTTCACACCTCGCCCATATGCCAGGCAGATTTCTTCAATATTTCAAACCATCATTTTTTTTTCCCCCATAAAAATAAAAAGTACAATGCTAACATAACAATTTCCTTATGAGTTGAGGTTTGATGTATCATGTTGGGTATGTATATGCTGTATTTTGAGAGAGGCCTGCAGTCCTAGATTTGTCTTAACATACTCACTGGCATGTGCTCACACATAATTAGGTTTATATTAACACACATCACAAATTGTAGTGGTGATGTGCGAAGTGAAACAAGCAAACAAATCAGACTATTGAAAGGCTGGTTGCAGTGAATTAGTGCCCTTTCTGTTCTTTTTGGTTTATTAAACATGCACACATTCATGTTTTATCTGCCAAAAATACCTGTCAAGCAGCACAACCTGGTCCTTGAACACTACTGCAACAGAAGCACAGCTGGGTTAAGAGCACACCCCCAGCCTGCTATTTGGACAGTAAAGGAGAAGCAGCATATGGATGAATCATCACTCTACAATTTCCTCCTGTCAGCATATTCACACCAAGCAGAGCCTCTCCCAGTCTGTGTCCAGCTGTAGGGAAAGTTAATATCAGGACAAATTCAGGTACTCACATGTATTTAAAAATACATAATTGACTTCAGATTATGGTGATGGAGTTAAAGTGTATCCAAACCCAAAAGCAAATACTTTATTCATTGTAGTTTACCATTCCTTAGATGTGGTGGCTGCATTAGTTGTCTTTTTTTAAGCTTTTTTTTTCCTTTGTTTCCACCTGGTGATCCAGCCTGTACATTTTTCAACTTTCTTTAGCAGACCAAGCTGTTCAGCAAAAGTGGCAGCTAAACGGTTAAGACAAACCGTTTATCACTGACAGGAGTGTTTACAGCTTTTATTCATTCATGTCAAACCTTTATCCCAAAAGAAAGAAAACATTTTTTACTCCAAGAGCTTAAAAAGTGGTACCTGGAGTTCGGATTTATGTGTTGGTAAAGTCCATCTAAATCTGCTAGCGGATCTAACACCACCCTACCTTCAGGGTTGCAGCGCTGCTAAGGGTGGCTCTGTTGCTTCTCCAGAGAGTGGAGACACCCTAAGACAGGAAGTGTTTTACTGTCCAGTTCACTAGGTAGAAATTAAGGAAAAAGCCTGAAAAAGAAAACAAAGGCATCCACCACATTTTAGGATTTGTAAGCTGCAATATATTTGTTGGTTTTGGGTTAGATATGCTGTAACGTCTGAGCTGACTCTCCGTTTAAAAAAAAAAAAGCAGTGGGGAAGATTTGCTGACGCAGTCCCACAACACGTCAATAATAAACAGGAGCTGTGAGGCAGATTTAGTAGAAGATTGGAGCTTGAATTATAAAGTCCTGCTTCTGTTGCTCCATAGCAGCACTATAATATAAAACCTACCCTTGACCACTTCTTCATTGTGCTGTGGGTGAAAAATATGTCTCATTTATAGTGAAAAATCAGTTGCTGACCTTTGTAAAACTGGTTGGCTGCCCAGGATTGCAGAAACAGGGTTCACAAAAACGCTAACAATGTTTACTTATACTTTTGCTAAATTAGAGGCAGCCTGATGTGCAATACCCGTACATCTAATTTTCTTGCTAACTTGCCTAATAAATCAGCCTTGGTGTTTTACATTGATGCCCCTTGGGCTTTTCCATATTTTGCAGTGTTACAACCTGGAATGAATGCAGTTTTAGTTGGGATTGTATGTCTGTGATCTACAAAAACAAATAACACTAAAAATCTATCTTTATCTCTTTATTGTGAACAATCATAAAGATCTGGTGCATCCAGCTGCCTTGAAAAGTTACATGATTAGTTGAGTCCACTTATGTGTCATTAAATACACTATTTACAATATTTATCTTGCTATAGCCCTATCTGTTCTAGATAATTGCCATTATTTTCATGAAATGGCAGGCAGAATCACAATGGCAGGGTCACCAGATACTCTCATAAGACAAGCTGCATATATGAAAAGATTAAAAACAACTTTTGACATTTCAATAGCCTGTTGGAGCATATATGAGATTTTAGTTATTGGGTTTAAATCCACTTGCAAACATCCTCATTTCAAAAAATGCAGCTTTTTCTTAAATGCCCCAGAAATGCTTTGAGAACATATCTAAACAAACTGCATCATAAAGACTAACGGGCTATCTAAACAAGTCTTGGGTAAGGTTGTGGAGAAGCACCAATCAGAGCTGACTTATCTCAGACTTTGAAAATACCCAAGTTGAATCCAAAATGTAAAAATAAAAGTATATGGTACAACAATAACTAAGACATTCGGGAAACACTGCAAAGGTAGAAATGGTTCGCTGGTATTATAAGACAACAGTGGAACTTTTTGGCATCCATGCACAATGCATGCATGTGTGAGAGAAAGCCAACACTTAAAAGCACCATTGCTAGATTGAGGCATGGGGGTTGATTTACTAACCTTATAAACACACCACGAACATGTATACACCTCTGTAGTGTGTTCCCTCCCAGCATGATCTATGGGTGGAATCTAAACACCTTTGTAGTGTGTACACACCCAGCAGGTGTGTTGTGCAAAGCCAAGCATGATTTGCAAGGTGATGTTGTGTTGCTTGCGTTGATGAATGCAGGAATGTAAATGCATGAGCTAACCATTTTTGTCTAAACTGTGAAGCAGCATTATATATGCATCATGTGCATGCTTTTTCCATATATGGCATTAGTGGAAATATGCTTTTAGAGACTTTTTGGTTGATAAATACGTTTTGCTGTGTGAAAATCACACGCACCTGGTGCGTGCGTGTGTTTAGGTTAGTAAATCATCTCCATGGCGTTGGTAGCATCATGTTGTGTAGATGATTTTTTTTCAGCAGAGACTAGGAAACTGGTCAGAATTGAGAACAAGATGGATGGACTGAAATACAGGTCAGTTGCAACAGAAAAACTGTTTCAGTTTGTAACAGTCTGAGACTGGAGCAGAGGTTCAGTTTCTAGCTGAACAATTATTTTAAATTGAAAGCCAGGTCTACACTGGGGTGGTTTAAAAATAAGAATCTGAATGTCTTAAAATGGCCAGGCAAAGCTTGGAGATCAATTCAATTGATAAGCTGTGGTGAGACCTACAGATGGTTGTGCATTAATGGTCAGCAGCCTGACGGAGCTGCACCATCTCTGCTAAGAATAAAAAGAGTATAAATAGCCGGATCCAGGAATGGAAAACTACAAGAGATTTACCCCAAATCACTCAATAGCTGTATTTACATGCAGTGGGGATTCTATTGAGTCGGGAGTGGGGGTTGGGGATATTTATGTAGACGAAAAACTCTCCCTTTTTTTTTTTATTAAGCTTTGTATTAGAAGGAATAAAATTTATATACATTTTACCTTCAACATGAAAGTATGTTGTGTAAATCAAATGGCAAAAATTCAAATTAGATCTGGTTTAAATTAAGGTTGTAATATTACAAAATAAGGAAAATTACAAGTGTGGTGAATACTTAAACAAAGCACTAAGTAGACGTGTCTAACAGGGTTGGGTTTTGGGCAATTCCCCTCACTGTATTTACCTTAGCGTTTATCTTAGCGATACATTCCCCTCAGTGTGTTTGGAAAATCTCTGCTGAGATCTCTCTATATCCTTGCGCATATGTGGGGATAACTAAGGGGTCTATTCACTAAGCTGCCGTCAGCAGCCGAGTGAGAAACCGAAGCGAAGTGAGCCGAACGCTGTTCGGCTATTCACTTCAGGCTTGTATGGCTGATTTCAGCCGTATACTGGCTGAAATCAGCCGTACATCGGCTTGCTTCGTGTGGCTCCGGGTCGGCTGAACATGCTCAGCATGTTCGGCCGACCCGAAGTGCAGAAGGAGTTCGACTCAGCCGATACAACATCTGGATCGGCTAAGCCGAACCTCCAGCAGGCTACTCGCTGCTGTTCGGTCTATTCTCATAGATGCCGATCAGCAGTGAGTGAATAAGCTGTTTAAAAGAAGTAGAAAAGAAAAATAGAAAACGATTGTGCGGGGCTAGCAGTGACAGCTAGCTCTACCCAACTGTTTTCTATTGGCCGGGCGGTTCTGCTGCAATCAAAAACAAAAAAATCCCCATAGGAATGCATAGCTAGATTCCTATTGGCTATACTTCTGGGAGAAAGTGTTTTCCGGGCGGTCGGGAGCCTATTAGACTCCCAGAGCGTCCGAGGGAGGAATGACAGATGGCGTTCCTGGTTACCTGGTAACCAGGAGCGCCATCTGTCATTACACACTGAGAACACGGAGAGGCCGCTGTGATATCATAGCGGCCCGGCCGGTTCTCAGTGTGTAATGACAGCGTCCCTGGCAACCAGGGACGCTGATCTCTGCAAGTGGCCGGAGCCAGCCGTAAGATGAATAGTGAATAGCCCGTAATGCAGCCCTTCAGTTGTACTGAACAGATGGGGTCCTGGGGCCGAATCTAGCCGAAGCTTTGGCTAGATCCTTCAGCAGCTTAGTGAATAGACCCCCAAGTGTGTTGGGTTATTTATGTTTACATTTGTTTGGGATTTTCATCTGACATTCACTGAACTAAGCAGAAGCAATTCTGGTGAACTAACTTCTAAAAATCTAGGAGTTCACAAATAAGCCATCAGAACACACAAAGATGCCCCTACCAAATATAGAACATAACCACATTCAGTTCTATTGATGTACCTATAGATTTGAATTGGCTTTGTAGTAGCTTTCTCAAACAAGTGCTAGTGCAGTCACTACCCTTGGTAATCATCTGCTGAGGAAAAAACAATTATAATATAAAATACATGGACATTGCTTTTAGTAGAAACAACTGATAGACTTAGAGACACTGTGGCAAGACCCTTCACTTCCCCATAAGATTATATGTGTGCTTAATGTATTCAGGCATGTTATTTATTTGTAAAAGTATGGGGATGGCTGTACTAAGAAACGGACTCTTCTTGGAGTAATCACATTTTTTAGCAAGTTCAAAGGTACATTGCAAGTGGATAAAAATGTCTTATGGAAAGAAAAAAACACTGCCAGTTAGCGTTTAAAATACAAGATGTTTCTGTACTTTTTTTTTTTCTGTACTTTTGCCTGCAATTTTTTTAAGTTGATGACAGGCTCCTTTTTTAAAGCACAACCAGTGTGCTGCATTAGTAAGGAGGGAGCATAGCCTACATAATTATAATTAACACATATGGCTGCCCATGGGTACAATTCTTATCCTTAATTGTTGTTCAGTAAGACTGTAAATATGGCTGGTGGGTCTATCTATGCTTTACTTCAGATAAATCTAAGAAAAGGACAACCTCACTTTTAATAAAAACTACTAGTTCACCCTCCCTAACCTAAACTAATGTACAAAACCCCCCATTCAGTTGCTATTGTTCAGCATGCCAAAGGAAGCCTCCTCTGCTGTTTACCACCTTGGGACCGAGATCTTCTTAAGTGCTGGCCACACCTGTATACTAAACTGCCATAGGATTTAATAGGGCTGCGGTAAGTAATTGTGGAGGTCACAAATGTCATGCTGAGTTAAATTAGCGGTTGGGTGCAGGAGTTTCTAGATTAGTTCAGTGTAGGGGGCTAGGAAGGGTGAACTAATGTCGTTTTTACTAAAAGTCGAATTGTCCTTTGAATTAAAGAAAACCTTCAATTAGTGTAATATAAAGGTCTGCCATTGCTGTCTGAAAATACCAGTTCGGCTGCATGTAGCTTGGAACGTGCATGCAGCTAGCAAAGGCTTAGGAAAGTCGGACTTCCTAACCAGCGTACTTGAATTTTTTGAGGTCTTTGGATTAACATAACAACTGGGTAAGGTCTGGTATTGACTAGCTTTTGTTTACTTCAACTGGGTTGGGAATTTTCATTCAAGTAAAAGGGGAATACAAAATCTGCTTGAAGCAGGTAAAATGTAGGAAAGGAGGAGGTCAACTTTAGGTCCAATTCACCTGTCAATGAATTCTGAATGTTCTCAGAAGCATGTCAAATTAATGCCAAAGTTTTGCCATCATCGCAAGCCCAAAGCCCTTCCATACAGGCAACGACTAGGATGACAGCATATACATTTTCTCAGCATGCATTTCCTTAAAGGATTAAAAAATAATATATCCTCAAGTGTAAGTGGTCTGTTAGCTGAATGTAATATGTTGAATAATTCATCTGGAATGTGTCTGTAGTCATTATGAAGTTTATTATGCACGTACATAGACATATGAAATCTATCAGTGTGAAGATAAAAAAAAGGCCTTGCTGGGTTTGGCTAACTACAGCAGTATCTGTATGTACCTGTAATATTTGTCATGTAACATATGTTGCTAGTATGTGCTATAAACCTTGGAAAGGTGGTTTGTTTAAATTTAGATGGCCCAGTTGGTCTATTAATGTCACATACACTGCACAGCACAATGACACATTTCTCCCAAAAAACAGACGCATACAGTAGGGATAAGCCAGGAGGATTCGTTTAGTGACAAAAAAAGGCAAAAACTAATTTGTTTCCATTAACCCGGGGTTATCTTTATTCTTGTTTAAGTAGATCAACATTAAAATATGCCCTGAAACAGTCTTGTTAAACTGCCCTGGTTTTTTCGGAGAAGGGGAAAAAAATAACATCCTGCCCTTTACAAGTCACAGGATTTATAAGAGGATTATTCTCTCTGACTACCCTAGTAAAAGGGTCATTACACAAAGCAGAGAGATTTACCGACTTAGACCTGTAGATTTCTTTCCTAAAGTGAGCTCATAAATTATGAACCATGTTTTCCATTGTCACTTGGTTTATTGGTTAGTTTAGAAAATGTTTCCGCTGTCACATGTACATGTCAGGGTTACGTTTAAATCCCCTAGTTTAACGTATAAAACCTGAGCTCACAACCTAAATGACTGCTTTAACAGCATTAGAAAAGGTGCTACAGTAAAGCAGAGCAGTGTGCTGTATATCCATACTCATTGTATTTACTTATGTTAATGTGAATCTGGTCTGGCTTAAAAATAAGTTTATACCAATGTTAAAATACAGATATTTTGTGATGCCTCCAAATCCCTGTGGTAGTCTTTAAATCAATCCTTGTGTTGACCCTTTGGATTTTAATGCCAGGCCACATTGGGTGGGGAAGCTCTAGCATTATCAGTTGTATATAGGGGTTGGAGAATAATCTTGACTTGAGAAGTTGAGGTCTAGCATGCCAGTGGTTTCATAGGAATCAGTTTGAACACAGGTGCATCTCAGAACTGTTGCAAATCTAACCTGGCTTAAAATGTGCCTAAAGTAACAACCTTGGCTCCTTGAAAAATATTGTTAATCTGCGCTTAGGATAGGTTAAAAGCTGCTATGCCAAAAAGCACAAGGCTCTTAAGTATCCGAAACAAAAATGCACAGCGCTAACCTATCAATCTTTTTTTTTTTTTTTTTTA
>NW_017307224.1:185020-226504 GCF_000935625.1 Nanorana parkeri
ATGTTTTTTTTTTTTTTTTTTAGCATGTAAATTTTTATTGAAGAAAAATAATCATCAGTAGTGAAACTTCAACAGGAGGACAATAAATGTCAACAGCAGTACGTTATGTTACATACAGTTCGGTCACAAAAGAAAACATATGTAAGCAGAGCATGAAGAAGATACATAAAACCGTTTTCCGAGATCCTACGCTTAAGTATTCAACACTAGCTTGTAGGTGGCATAATGTCTTCCATGAAGGTAAAGAGAAGAAGCAATCTATATATAAAATTTGAGTACATAGATGAATTACCATATGACCTCGTAGTAGGTATAGTATATATTAGACAAATGGTACAATGGTAACAGGAAGGCAGCGAGAGCAAGGCTGTGTTAGTGGGAGGGAAAAGGTGTGTCAAAGAACATCTAAATCTCCTAATGTCCCAGTGAGCTTCGCTTCCAGGTACCATTTAGAGCAGGGGTCTCAAACCTCTGGCCCTCCAGCTGTGGTGGAACTACAAATTCCATGAGGCATTGCAAGATTCCACAGCCACAGACATGACTCCCGAAGAGAGATGCATCATGGGATTTGTAGTTTCACCACAGCTGGAGGGCCGGAGGTTTGAGACCCCTGATTTAGAGTATTGGAACACGACCATGAGGGATTTGAGTTGATCATGCGTCAGCTCCAAAGCCGCAAAAAGAAGACCACGTCGCAAAGAAACGATGGACCTTGTGTGGATCAGTGATGGTATCTAGTTTATCCATTAACATGAGGCGATGTAAGAGGTAGTAGGAGCTGTATTAGACATCCAATTGGTTAGTATTGCTTTTTTGGCCGCGAGTATACATAAATGTTCCCATTGTGACAGAGAAGGGGAAGATGGCGATTCTACTTTTTGGGCATGAAAAAGACAAATATCTGGGGCTAGAGTGCGAGGCCTACCGGAGCAGGAGTCCATGTAACGTAGCACAGCAATCCAAAAGGACTGAATATCAGGACAGGTCCATATTAGGTGGGTGAGGTCTGGGGTAGGGAGGCGACATTTCCGGCTGTAGGTCAACCAGTCAGGGGGGGATTTCGGATATTTAGGTCGAAGGCATAGTATGCTCTGTGTATGAGTTTGAATTGTAATTCCCTCCATGTCTCGCAAATAATCGCTCCCCGAAGGTGACGCCAGCCATTTAAGATATGGGTATGGGTGTCCCCCGGGGGATAAAGAAGGAATGTGGGCCATTTACATATGCTCGTTGGTTTTGCCTCCGAAGTGGATGACAGTGCTGTCTGCAGGCTGCTTCTTATGTGAGACAGAGGCATTTTGGTAGATGGAGAGGAGATAATGGAGAGTGCATCATCTCGCCCCATGGAGGGGTGCAGTGTGTCTGTATAAAGTGGCGTATTTGAGCATACTGTAGATAGTGCGTGGCAGGAATATAGTAATCTCTTTGAAGGTCTATAATGCTCTTGCATGCACCCTGAGTTGTAAACATTATAGTGGTAACACAGGCTGTCACCTGTCCACATTCAAATTGGTGCATCCAATGGTCACAGGCCTGTTTAGCCTGCGTCCATTGGAGTCTCGTTTGAGGCGTGGGGTGAATTTTGTACTGTACATAAGCTTCTCTGGCTTCCTTGCTGGTCTCCTGTATACTTTTGTCTAGTCAAATTCTTCTGGGAAGAGGCATAGGCCAAAATCCGACCACAGAGAACAGCCTTTGCCGTTTCCCAGAAGAGAGAGTGATTCTCCACATGTTGTGCATTATCCATTGCAAACTCATTCCACCATTGGGTAAGATAACCACGGAAGGTTTCATCAGAAAACAAAAAGGCAGGAAAACGCTAAACGGTGGGATGAGTCGGCAGATCAAGACCGTGCAAGGTGAGTACCACAGGTGAATGATCCGAGATCAATAAGTCTTCGATGGTTGCAGAGGATATTCTCGAGAGCAGATTGGGTGAGGAGAGGAACAGGTCTATTCGGGAAAGGGAGTGATGGGCATGAGAGAAGTGTGTATAGTCTCGTTCTAGGGGGTGAAGATGACGCCATACATCCAAGAGTCCACTGGCCTGAAGGAAAGTGAGTAAATGGGTATCCTGTGGGTTTTGCGCTGGTGGAGAGCGTCTATGCTCCCAAAACCTCTCCTCCATGGTGGAAGGAGTGGCATTAAAGTCACCCACCATAAGAACAAATGACTCAGGGGATTGTGGGGGTACCCTAGTTAGGAGATGTTGAAAAAAAGGTTGGTTGTCATTTTTCGGACTGTATATGTTTCACAAATCCAGGACCTTGGAACCTATTTGCAAAGACACGTGTGAGCAGCGTCCATCTTTTTCATCATGGTGTTGAGAAAGGAGAGTGTGGGGTAAAGCCCGGCAGATCTTCCACAAGCTGGGGTTCCAAGAGCCCACCCAGGACTGTCACATGCGGGATATGTCTGCACTTTGAAGGTGTGTCTCCTGTAGTAATGCAATATCAGCCCGCAGACTTTTCAAGTGACGCAAGTCTTTTTTGAGGAGATTTAAGTCCTTTGACATTCCAAGAGATGACATTAAATGGGGATCCCATATCTGATAAGCATATAGTGCTGAATAGTGAAATTCAGGAATGAAGAGGTTGAAATGAGAGTGATCCAGCGTCCCAGCTCTCCGGACACGTCTCATGAGGAGTTGCCTTGCTCTAGTGCGACAGAGTAAAGAAGGATAGTGGGTGTCATTAAGATCCGAGGAAACGGTGAAAAAACAGCAGACTAGTCGTAGAACAACATGGGGTATCCAAGTGGATAACAATACGATGCAGAAGAGCAGATACATCCCGGTGGGGAAACAGATTGAGGTGATGTCCCGCAACAGATGAATCCACAAGTTAGGTGTAGTCAATCACATCAGGTAGTGACTTCCTTTTTTCCCAATGGAAGTGTGGGAAAGCAGAGGTGGCTATTGGTGATAGTATAATTGTACTTTCCGTCTAGCTGGAGCATAAGCAGAAACTTTTTTCAGAGCAACATGAGTGGAACGATAATGTTGTAGGCATTCAACAACCAGTAAGGAATGCCAAAAGTGTCTACCAGCCTGATACGCTATAGTATCCGTGAGAACTTGAAGAGTCTGAGGAAGTTCATCAGGCCTTCTTCTTCCTCGGAGGGCTTTTGCTTGGGGAGGCCACCTCATGGCAGGATTCCACATATTCTTTGGCCCAGGCTGCCGACGTAAATTGCTTGACCGGCAGGATGGGTAATGCATAGCGCGGCCAGGTAAGCCAACGAAAACCGGATCTTCTTTGGAATGATGAGTTGGCATACTTTTCGAAAAGATTTCCGCAACTTAGACAATTCCACAGAATAGTCTGCAAACAGTAGAAGCTTAAATCCCCCAGCTACTAGAGTATGTTGGGCACGGTAGGCTTGCAAAAGATGCTGTTTGTCAGAATAATCAAGGTATCTCACAATGGCTGGTCTGAGTTTTGTTGCATCCGTTTGTTTTAGAGGGCCCAGCCTATGTGCTCTTTCGACCGTGCATGCGTGACACAAGTCTAGGGCCTGAGGAATGGTAGAGGAGCAGAAACGAGGGAGATCCGTTGGCTTTATGGACTCTGGGATGACGATCACTCTCAAGTTGTTTTTACGAGCCCTGTTTTCCAGGTCATGTACCTTTTCCAGTAAGTATTGGATTGTTTTGGCCGTTGTTTTTTGTGACCTGTGATCGGCTGCGGAGTGATCCTCCAGATCACTGACTTTCAGATCCATAGCCTGCATTCTAGTAATTTGAGTCTCCAGGGCTGCATTCAGAGGGCCTAGATGCTGCTGGATGGAGGAAGCAATTACTGCAGCTATGTCAGCCTTGAGATAGGAGGCTACTTCTGAGGCTATCTTATGGTAGTCAATGGTATCGGGCGGGGAGACAGTGGATGTAGTGTGAACCGAAATTTCGTTACTGTCATTCGGCTGTTCGTCCACGTCCATGTTGGAAGTGCTGTCGTCTGTCCCCGACGAGAGGAGAGAGTGCTGGGCGAGCCCGTTTTATTCAGATACCTGTCCATATTCCAGTGTCGTGGCGTGGATATGACAGGGGGATCTCTGGAAAGGCTACGGCGGCTGTTGAAGCAAGGTTCCACGGGATGGCTAGACGGAGCTCTGGAGCACACTTCTACTCCATTAGGCGCCAGAACCCGAAGTCTCTATCAATCTTAAGTGACACGCCTTACCATACGAATAAATTAAATAAAACAATAAATCAATATTAAACAACGATTAAGTGAAAAATTAATCCAGTGATAAATAAAGTGATAACTATGAATTATTTGATGAAAACACATATTAAATGATGTAAAATATAGCACTCAGCAATAATATATAGGTAAATATCAACACTCTTAGTGTATATAATGAAGTGAATTATAGTATATATCATACTAATAATCCATCATTGAAACCTTAGTCGCTTGCTAGGCCAGGTTGGATTCAATTTAACTCTGCTAATTATCTAATAATTAGTCACTTGCTTGCTATAAATTTCTGATACCCTGGTGAGGAGACTTTGATTCCAGTTCTAACTTTCAGCCCCATAGCAGCCATATCAAACCTCAGCATTACAAAAATGATTTCCTCTCATTTTCTGTTGATAACAGAACAGGAAGTGAAGGGCAATCCCCCCAATATGATGCAGCTCTCAAAACTATAAAACTGTAAGGGGTTTAACCATTCCCATTCCCTACTCATCATTGACCCTTCTGATTTGGGTCAATGATGAGTTCAACCCAAATCCAGCTTGTTTGCAGTTCAGCGAACAGACAAACTTAATGGCTAGATTTGGCAAGTTTACCTGTCCACCTGAACCTCCGGCTGCTGTAGCCAGAAGTCCTTAATTTAGAAGCAGTATTCACCTCCACTAAATGACAGCTTCCCACCAGCTTCTTTCACATTTATAAGCCAGGGGGTATTTCAGGTGATCTCTTTGAACCATTGTGGTCCTGACCATATTTAGTCAAGGAGGTCACACAGGTTCCCAGCACTTGTGTTGACATTACGAAGGATCGCTGTGGCTCGGATTGTTGTGTTGGTGGGACATCGGAACATCAATCACTATCACTGATGCTGGATCTACATTGCAAGACAGTGGTATTGACATTGAATTTACAACAGGGAACATTATTTATTTATTCAACATGCACATGTATGTACTATTTATACACAGGTTTCAAAGGGAACTTTCAGATTCCGATACGTCCCCGCAGACCTCCAGATACACCAGGCCAGGGATTTGGCTGTTGAGCCCTTGCCTGAATTGACATGGGAACCAGGTGCCCTGACAGGGGGTTATTTTCACAATGTTAGGGGCATGTGGCCTGGTATATATAGGGGGGGGGAGCACACTTGCGGTTTCCCATTTCTTGGCCAGCCAGGCTACATGTCTGGATAAGGGTCTGGTATGAATTTTAAGGGGGCTCTCTGCACAATGAGAATGTTACTCATTCACAAAACAATTTTTAAATAGTAGGTAAAACACCCACAAAAATCTTTTATCAAAAATTAAACAATGTACCACAATGGAAATCCAAAATGAATCCTATTTCCAGCAATATAAAACCAACGTCAAATTTGTTGAGCATATGCCCCACTGACATGATAATCTTCTCTCGCTGATACACCATTCGCAAATAACAGTTCCATTCAACTACCCATGACCTTTTAAAAAAAAAAAAAAAAAAAACTTTAAAAAAGAAAAAAAAAAAACCTTGAAAAAGGCCAGAAAAAAATAACAATAACTTCAGTAGGGTTTGGGCAGTATGTTCAGTGTTTGTGGATTTCCCACCAGGTTCATAGAATGTCAGAGCCAAACTTTGCTGGGTAGAATATAGAACCTGCCAGGAAATAAATATGGAAAGAGCTGTTGTTGTAACCTGACATCTGACAGGTATTGTCTATCATTGGTCTGACCTTCCACTCAGAAGATAGGAGACATTGTGGGAGAGGTTAGGCAGTAATTGTTGGACTTCAGGTAACTTCTGACTAGAGGGTAGAAAGAGGGGATATAAGTGTTAAACCAAATATAATATTATATGACTATTCAACTATTATATGAATATTCAAATTCATACAAAAGTCCTATTGTGATGGGTTCTATTTTTTTTTTTTTTACAGATCCTCTTAATTTATGTACAGTAGTGACAATACAAAATTGCACACAGAAAATATCAATGTGTACAAAGTGTAGACTGATACATACAATAACATACTACAGTGACTTGAGACAGTGACAGAGAACAACAAGTGTGGGGAGCCTCAGAAGTGATCCTCTACTATGACTAAAGAGTATGTTCCTGAGTGGACTGGTGGCTTCTGATTCATGTACTGCTTAGCCGGATGCTCAATACAGAGATTGCCCTATTTGGTTTAAAGGTCCTAGTCTGTGATGGCAACAGATACTTTGTTCTACCACTTAAAGGAGTCTGCACCATCCTTAATGTTCCTAGCCCTAACCCTCTCTCTTCCTGAAGTTCTACAATAAAGTTCCTTCAGCATCATATCTACAGACTGGATCCCAGCTTTATCGGTCGCCATAGTAGGGTAGTAAGTACTATTGGGGTAGCCAGGTTGCTAAAAATAGACAGGCTATGGAAGATCCATTCATCCAGCGGCTCCTTTGGGGTTGAGCGCTACACAGATATAGATTTTCATTGAGGTTGTTCTATGATATCTTTGTTTATACTCAAATTATGAAGGATTAGAGACACAACAGAGTGTCCACAAAGCAGGTGCCAGTGTGTTAGGTCCACTTGCTCATTGGGATCTCCTCTAGGTTTCATTACGTTACTAACACCATACAGATAGAACATGTCTCTCATTGTTGTGAGATGGTACCATACCTTTTAATGGTTTAACAAAAAAGTGTATCTTACCTCACATTGGCATGAAGACTGTTCTGCCACCAGCACCATAATTTGTCAATTTGTTGGCATTGCTCTAACTGCATATTTATCTTTTGTAGAGGGAATTAAGTTTGCCGAAAACCCAATTAAAGTCTATGGGGTGAATCTTGTTATTAAATTCTGGCCACATGTAGAGTTAATAAGCAAGCCATTATCAAACAGAATGCATGGGAAGCTAGGCACTGCAAAGGGGGACATGGAGTGATAATGGCAAAAGTAAAACATATGGCTGCTGTAAACCAGGGCCAAAGGCTGTGCACTTTATTATATGTTGTTCCTTATGGCAGTGATCCTGTGAATTTTTCAGCCAAAAATTAGAAATTTGAGAACATAGAGAATCAAGAGGATTAGATGCAAACCCATGATAGCAGCAAACCCAAAGTCATCCCTACTTAGGATTTATAGCATGGTTAGATTTTACATAAATTGAGCAAAGTCAACCCAAAATGCTTTGATATTGGAGTAGTTCCAAAATATATAAATAAAATTGACTTGGTCTTTAGAATATATCCAGCAGGCTGAAAAATGTGTCAGGTAGAAGCTGGTGATTTTAGTAGGAGTTAGATAAATCCTCTTTATAAATTTGGAATGTACAATACAGTCTTTAGTAGGAAGTAAATATGTAATTATGATTTTCCTTACTTTATCCCAGTCTTCATTGTCTAATGTTGGAATGTTGGCCAACCAAGTAAGCTTGCATGGACAAATAACTAAATCAGTGTGTACAAATCATTCTTACACACATTATACCAGCATTTCTCAACCAGGGGGCCCATGGCACCCTGATGTGCCTCCTGGCCTTCTCAGGGGTGCCTCAAAATTTTGTGGTAGTGAGACTGATGTGAAAGAGGCTCCTGATGTAAAAGGGAAGCTCTGATGTGAAAGAGAAAGACTTTGATATGGAAGTAGTGCTTCTGATGTGAAAGGATGCTCCTGATGTGAAGGGGGGGGGGGAATCTTGATTTGAAGGGGGAACTTCTATTAGAATGGGGAAACCCACTTTTTGTGTGTGTGTTTGCTTGGGATCCTCTTTAAAATCTGGGGTGTTTTGAGATTTTGTATACTTTTGGAGGGTGCTGTGACTAAAAAAAGGTTGAGAAACGCTGTATTGGACAACAGTTTGTGAAGCAAGCTATCCCTTAATAACTTTTTTAATGATTTAGATTACGATGAATTCATATCAAAGATACTGCACCATTACAATACAAATTCGAAATATTCACCCAATGAAAATGCATTCTCAAAATAAATTTCCTTCTAAAATAAACAGACCTTGCTATTAAAACATTGATCAAATATGGAGGCTAAAAAGATAAATGTTTAGCCAAATATTAAAAATGATTATATACATTGCAAGTTTCTTTTTTTTGCCAGTGTATACTTAGTATACAAGAATTTTAATGAAGCCTGATATTAATAGCAAGTTACGGTAACCCTGTTTACCAACATTCTGCCTGCCCTGATTTTTTTTTTTACATGGCGTTCTAACCATTATGATTAAAGCCTAATATCAAATAAATGTATATGAGTTACAACCTCCAACAGGGACCAAGTCTAATCCTTTCCTAAACACTGATCTGCTTCCCAGCCAGCCCATAAAATGCTTTATATGCCGAGATAAATCCATGCTTTTCTTGCAGTGTTATGTTCTGCTAGGAATTACAGATGGTGTATGTATTATAGATTAGATCAATCTTTCTATATCCCAGAACCTGTTTAAGTATGTACTAAAATGTTATTCTTTTCATTTCTCTTGTGAGCCTTTTAAATACTGAACTTTAGGCATAAAACTCAAGCTGTCCGCTAAAAGCCCACAATTATAACATCAGCCCAGAATAGGAGGACTAATTTACCATAGCAGGCTGATCTAACAACCTTGAGCACATGATGATGAACAAATGTTATACCAGGTACCTAATTCTCCTAGAATGAATCATGAATATAGCTTTTTTTTTCTTACTATGGGTATTTTACTGTTTGTTTTTTTAACCACTGAAGTTCTGCATATTAAACTTTAGGATACTTTGTATACATATACTGTCAGGGTTATTCACAAAAGGGTGAAAAGTTTGGAGAAGGCAGGAAAATGAAACAATCTAGGACAACATAGCTGAACTGGAAAGTGAGCTGAATTAAAGACATTTTTAAAAATCAGCTAGTTTGACCTAGATTGTTAATTTTTCCTGCCATCTTCAAACTCTTCACCCTTTAGTGAATAACCCTGTGTAAGTAAATTTTCTTTGGGCAAGCATAATTTCTACTACCCACTTAAATGTGATCTTAACTTTAAAGAGGAACTCCAGCAAGTAACACAATAAACTAATTACCTAATTAAACGGACTGCTTGTTTCGGTCTAGGGACTGGAATAAAGAAGATATGCTCAGTGAATCTCAGTCCTGTGACAGTAAGCACTCACCTCTCCAGCTGTGGTATGTTATTTGGTGTCCTGACGTCTAATGCAGGTGAATGGACCTGCATTAGCTGATAACGTCAGTGGTGCTTAAATTGCTGGAGCCCAGCGAAGAAAAGGCTGTGGGGACTGGTCTAGCAGCTAGGTGGGATTGAGGATTATTGAGCAGTTAGATTTAGTTTTTTTCTGGAGTTCCATTGGAAGGATTTCCACCACTACTTATCCTGACAGGAGGTGGAGAAGATATAACTCAACAGGGATACAGACAACAACAAAAAAGCAGATGAAGGCTCTAATCCTTCCCTGGTTTATTCTAAAAACAAAAAAGAAAAGAAAAAAAATTTGAGTTGAGCATGAAAATTGAACCATCGCTTGATACCTGCAATATCAGATATGATATCCAATGTGCCTGCAGGCAAAAACCATCACAAATAATAGATAGTTGACATATAATGGTACTCTATTAGATAAAGTAAAAAAAAGAGCTTTTTCAGGTACTTCAGGTACCATGTTAAATTGGGCCCAAGGTTCATTTGCCCTATGTCGCATAAATGGACCCTATCAACAAAAATAAATAAAATAAAACATTATAAATAATATTAAAGATTGTAACTATTTTTGAAAGAACCATCTTTTAAAAAGCTAGTATATGGTGATTTAGTCAGAAAGTTCAACAAACAACAGCGTTGATCATAATTTTAGATACTGAATCATTTTGTGTTGAATCTTGCTTCTTCACCATATGTCTTCCTATAGGCTAACTGCAAATGACAAGTGTGATACCTTTAGTGAGTCATGCTCTCCCTGCAGCTGAAGTAATAAGTTATAGAACCTATCTTTGTTTTGTGAGATCCGCTTTAACATCATATTGCTGCACATGGAATTGCAATGATTACTCACACATGTGCAAAGTTCACATTTGAACATAACTATAGTAGAACAAAGACATAATATGCAATATTCAGAGAACAAGAGGCCCACTTTACAAGTCAGGTGCAGTGTTCAGTACATTTCATTTTCTGTTTACTGAGCAAAACAAACTCAGATGGTCACAACATTTGCTTTATCCTTATAAATTCATGCATGCTTTACAGTTTCATAGGAATTATACAGTGCAGTTCATATACGTAATATTGCCTGTTTAATATATACACTATAACATACTGAAGTTGATTCTCTTTTGCAAGACCAGACCACCCATTGCTGGTCTAGCATATGGATTTTCAGAGCTGCTGCCTATGATGGGTAACCAGTGAGTATGGCAGCATCAGCCGATGGAGGGCACAAGGAATGTTTTAATATACATCAAATCCCACAAAAATCCACCCAAACTCCCAACATTTTATTGGTGCCAATTCTATATATTTCAAATACTGTTTGAGAAGGTTTGGCAAGAGCAGCACCTTTCTTTCTCTTTAGAATAAAAACTCTTCTTTCACTCTTTTGTAATATGTATTTATTATATATTGTTTTTGATGCTTGTACCATGGAAGGCAAACCAGCAAAGACAATTCCCAGCAATGTAGCAAATGCTGATCATTTGAGGAAACAAATGGTATCTAAACTCAAGCACCAAGACGTAATATATTCCTACAAGTAATACACTTCTTGTCATAGGGTAACAATGCTCACTTACCATACTCTTTTTATAGAGAGAGAGTTTTCACCTTCCCTTCTCCATCACATAGTGGGGAGGCGTTCTATTTTTCACTATGAACACTTCTAACTGATAAAAGGCAAGGCAGAAAGCACAGGAAGGGATTAGCTCCCGAGATTTCTGGCAGGATCAACAGGATTTTTTTGTCCTTTTTGAACAGATATAACAAAATACTTTTGGTGATTGTATATTTAAAACATATTTCCAAGCAAACAAAACAGTCCCCATGCAGTTGGGACTACGCCAGGTTAACTACTTGTTTATCCACCTGATCTCCGCTTCCTGAATGTTCAGTACTCACCTCTCTCCCCTCTGCTCCAGCTCGTGGACTGTCCCTTGATGTCCTCATGCATAATGCTGGGCTATAGACCATCAGTGTGCCTCTGACTGCCAGACCAGAGAGCTAGAGGGAGTGGGGATAAGGCAAGCAAAACTGCTTTACCTTGGCCCCCTAGACAAAAAACTTACTTTGGGAGGGTTTGCCCAGAGATAGGTTTTAAAAGACCAAAATTAAGAAAATAATTTAGGGTTACGGTTTACATACATTTAACTATATGACACATTTAGTATCAGCAAATGAAAAACATATTTGGGTTTAATAATAAAAACGCATAACATTAAGATTTCATGGGCATGAGTGCCAAAAATATATTTAGAAGTTTGAGCTGAAAAGGTGTATTATGTGAAATGGTTTAACACATATGAGTTCTTAGCAAATAATTCTTTTTTCTTCAATTTCATTACAGCAAAGGTCATCTGGTGGCCTTAACAATGCATCACTTGTCATTTTGCTCAACCTACTGGAATCCTTCAGGACCTTTTCACAGTATTGTGCTCAGGGGCGTAACTAGAAATCACAGGGCCCCATAGCAAAATTTTGTATGGGGCCCCGGGATTTCTAGTTATGCCACTTGCAGAGCCCACCATAGATTCTCTATGGTGGGCTCTGCAAGGTCTCAGTACGCCTCTTACCTGTCAACTCCGTGGTCGCCGCCACCGGGCCCCTGCCTCCTCTTCCGCTCCCGGGCTCCGCCTCCTTCTATCAACGGACGCCACCTCCCCTTACATCACTGGCCCCACCTGCTCTTAGATCGCTGGCCAGTGATGTGAGAGGAGGCGGGGTTGCTGTTATGCGGGCCCCGCCTCCTTCTTTACTGCAAATGCCGGTGTAACCGGCCCATTCTGCCGCATCTGCTGGCTGTCACTGACACAGCTCCGCAGCGGCTGTGAGGGGGAACGTTCTCCTTCACAGCAGCTGCTGAGCTATGTCAGTGACAGCCAGCACCCGAGACACCATAGCGACCCAGGCGGCCCACACGGCATCAGAGGGATGCCGGGCCCCCCTGTGCACGGGCCCCATAGCGGCCGCCTGGGTCGCTATGGCGATTGTTACGTCACTGATTGTGCTGTATTAACCAACGTGCGTTAACATATGTTTTTGTTCACACATTGACACACATTGCATTAAGGCAAGCCATTCATTTTGAATGGGCTGTCAACAGATCTCAGTGCATGAAAAACACACCTGCACCACAACATATCACAATGCACGGAATATTCACAAGCATGCATTGTTGTTTTCTGTATATGTATGATGGGGTGCCATTCAAAATTAACAGCAGCACACCACACTGTAAAACACAGGTTTTACTGCATTTTGCTGCAATACAATAGTTGGAAGGCAGCCTAAGACCATTCTCTGAATCTCTATACCATATATGCACAATCCCTTAGGAAAGAGAAGTGACAACAACCCACTGCACCCCTACTTTAGAGTGAATCCACGAGCAGGGACTTTCTGTTGTCTTGTTTTGTTACTCCTTGTAGTCAGGAATCTGGGGATCACTTTTAAGTTCCACTAGGGCAAACATTTACTGCAGCAACTTGCTCTTTTTTTTACATTCAATGTGATGTTCAGAATAGCAAGCAAATGTTTTAGTACCAAGTGTTTGGAAAATAATATATAATGTTTGTAAAGCCTGCTGATATTTTATGTGTGTTAATATAACTTTCGTTGTCCAGGGTGAAGAGACTTGGGTAATAATAGTTGTAAGGGATAGTTATTGGACTTAACATAACTACTGAACATGTAT
This sequence comes from Nanorana parkeri, assembly GCF_000935625.1. NCBI lineage: Eukaryota > Metazoa > Chordata > Amphibia > Anura > Dicroglossidae > Nanorana > Nanorana parkeri. The sequence continues at coordinate 198,087 of NW_017307224.1, forward strand.
TGTAGATACCATGTTAGTATCACTGGCACCCATCTTGACTTGGTTCATATACAGAAGCTGGAACACGTTGAGCAACGAGTATTTTTGTTCTTGTTGCTAGGTGTTATATCAAACAGGCAAACCCCAATATTCATTTACATATTATGCCCTTGAAAAACAGACCATACATTGACTTGTTTTCTAGTCCAATGATAAGCAGAGTTAATTAGTAGCTTGTTCTTTAGCCAGTGTCTCCATGTGGAATTCACTTTCTGGCTAATTAGCATTCAACTATGTACATTATACCTAATTTTCCCCCTAATTAGCTGGTCATGAAGCATGCTTCTGCATTCCTGTTGCTTTAAAACTTGTTGCTAGAATGTCTGACTCAACTTATTTTTCACTGTGTCTCAAGGCAACAAAGAAAACATTGTCCAATCTGGTGTACTATTGGAAAAAAAATTACAAAGACTTAATATGTGCCTTGCGAAGTGTTTTTCTTATTTGGTCTTGCAATCCTCATGGTGTGAATATTTGCTGCAATTTGCACGTTTTCCCACCAGGACCACTGCATCTCAATGAGACCTTCATTTATGTCACTGGAAACCAATTGTATGTGGATGATGAGGAGGTGGAAAATGGGCATGCTTCATATATTATAATTACAATTCTGGTCAATGTGCTGACACACAATATAGATGGATATTTGCCTGTCCTGGTTTGCTATAACTTAGTCTTCATTGCACAAGAACTGCCCTAACAGCTTCAGATGTGAACACTCCACTTTCTCAAGTCCCTTCTTATAATCACCAGGTTGCATAAGTGCATTTCACGTTGGCCAATCTTTTTAGTGCTTGAGTCCCCAATCCATGCTGTCTCCACCACTGGCTATTGCATTCTGACAGCAGCAAATGTGCTGAAAGTGTGTCATTAAGTGGCGGTATCACTACACTATGGGCATGCATTCCCCCCTTCTGAACCATGCCAGGCCACATGCCCTCAACATTGGGTACATACCTTGCAAAAAGGTTGCAAAAGCCTGACCCCCCCTTGCAAGGCATCTTGCCCCCATGCTGAAGGAGATACGGGCTTCCTCCCCACATCATGTCCGCCAAAAGGAATGTGGGGGTCTGCAGGGGGATGAACTTATCAGAATCTGGATTAAGTAGTCCTTCACAAAAAATGTAGAATAGTAAATAAAAACATGGACACCATAAATATAGTCCTTTAAAAAAAATAATAATAAACAATGTGCCCCTATGTAAACCCAACATCTATCACATCGTCCAGCAATGTAGATCCAGTTTCAATTATCATGATTGACGCCTGATGACATGCTGCCATGATGAGGTATCCAGTCACTATTCCTGTTGCAAATAACAGTGCTCAGCTGGCTGCTGAATGTAAACCAACACGTCAGGGATGCTGGGTGACATCACTGACCAAATATTCTGATAAGTCCCACAACACAGACCCTCAAAACCCTTTTGGGGGACAGGATGTCAACATAGGATCAAGATGCCTGGTGGTGGGTTTCTTAAAGTAACAGTACACTTTTTTTTATTTTGCAAGGCACCTTGTTCTTATGTTGATGGTGACAAAGGTCTCATCTCCACATCTTGTTTCCCAAAAGGGATGTAGGGGTCTGCAGGGGAGAGCACTGGACCTCCTGGTTACATTATTGACCAAATATGGTATCACCCAGGATTGACCAGCCACCTTTCCCCATCATGCTATTTAAATGATTTGTGTATTTTAAATTTTGCCCTTCAAACCACATTAATGGTATTTGTTACTTTTTTTTTGCATTGGTACATGTCCCCCATGGCCATACCCAGCTACCAATGCTCTTTTTAAACAAAAACTTGCAAGTTGGCCTTTAAAAAGACCAGAACATTTTTTACAAGATTCAGCTCCCATAGATTTCAGTGGGGTTTTTCTGCTATGTTCAGTGTTTGTGGATTTTCCACAGGGTCTGGCGAACATCCAGTGAACCAGACTTTGCACAGTTCCCTCATCACTATTTCCTAATAAAACCATATACCGTATATGTTACTATAATGTATTTGGCTAATAATCAAAAACAAATGCATGGGCTTATTAAAGAAATGAGTAAAGAAGAAGTAAAGAAAGAAAAGAGGAGAGAAGGAAAAAATTCCTTTGGGAGTCTAGGTCCATCCATTATATGTCAGCAGGTGCCAGTAAAGAATATTTAATACAAGGTGACCACTTATTCAAATTTCCTCTGTTTGCTTTTTAAGATTCTAGGTGATTTCTCCTCAATTATCAGCCAGGAAAGCTTTGACTTTACCATATGAAAGTTCACCATGGAGAACTTTCAGAAGAAAGTTCACTATGGAGAACTTTCAGAAGAATGCAATAGCTAGCTTGGCAGCTAGAAATAAGGGAGACGTTTACAAATTAGCAAATGAGCATATTAAGAATGATTCTGAATTTTACAAGCCTAGTACTGATAAAGCTGTTTCTCACTATAGGAACATGGAACAAATAAATATGTTACAAAATACAAATATGTGTTCTTGAGGAGATGGAGGTTTGGAGTTACATTTCAGCAATGCCTATGCATGTGCTTTAACTTCATTTATGAGGATGTTTTGAAACAGTACAGGGTTGTTTCCAGCTGGCACTAGCACTGATACCACTGGCTGTCAGTGACAGGTTGGTGATGGTGGGGGGCTGTGTTGCTGCTTTGCCTAGGGCAGCACAAAAGGTAAATGTAGTGACATCAAAAGTGACATCAAAAGTGACATCATGGCACTTGCTGTCAGTGCGGGCACTTCAACAGCTCTGTTTACCCTCTTCCTACAGCACTAGATCACTGATATATATATATATATCAAATGCTCCTGTAAATGATTGCAATGTCATTTAAAATTTTAGTGATCGCAAACCTATGAGAACCTACTGAGAGTCAAGCGATCATGTAACCTCTAATTGTTCATCTCTCGGTCTCTTCTCCCTGCAGAGAGCAGTGACTGTCAGTCACTGCTCTCTGCTGCAATTCACCCCTCCTCTTGCTGTTCCTCCAATGCTCAGCACAGCCTGCTGTCTTTCAGGCAGGTGGATCCTGACAATATTGTTGGGATCCTCTCCGGCTGCAGGGGGCGGCTGTCGGGGTACCATGCACAGGCATCCTCACACCACATGTAGGTCCCCACGCAGGATGACCAAATTAATATGCCCACACTGGATAGGGTTCTATGCACACAGTTTATTTGTTACACAGCAAACAAAACTACAAACCCCCTCAACCCCACACAGGTTTAGCAGTGAAGTAACAAAAAACTTGGTTGGGACAAACACACCTACAGCCAGGGGGAACAGCAACAAGGAGGGGTAACAGGACTGCAGATAGACAGCAGGCCTCAGGATACAGGAAGAGTGGTCAGGTACAAGCAGGGTCGTTAACAGGAGGGCAGCGCGGTACAGGAACAGGATTCAAGGAGAGTGGTCGGGTAACAAGCTGGGTCGTTAACAGGAGGGCAGCAGCACAGTCCAGGAACAGGATCCAATAAGAGTGATCGGGTAACAAGCCGGGTCGGTGACAGGTATGCAGATAGGTAGCAGGGTTCAGGTAGCAGGGTTCAGGTAGCAGGGTTCAGGTAGCAGGGCGTAGGACATGGGAATCAGTCAGGTGCAGGCGACGCAATACTGAGCCACCTTCCTGACTGCAGGGAGGGCTTAAATACCCTCCCAGGATGTACCAGGTGATGGAATGATCACTCACAGCTGGGGCTGGCGAGTACTGGAGCTGCAGGTTCCTGACAGTTCCTGGCTGCTGGAGACACCCTGCAGGCGAGCACAGGAACTGCAGGACCTGGCTCCAGCGCCACCTGGGGGTGCTCTGGATCCTGACAGCGGCTCTGTGCTGAAAATCGAAACTGAAAATGGTGTAAACTATCTATGACTTTTGGGTCACAGAAGTACATTAGTAAATGTAGTCACAGATATCCCAACTCTCCCGGACGTTCCTCGAGTCTCCCACTATACGATTACAGCTCCCTGACGCCCGCGAGATAAATATTTTATCCGGGAAAGGTTAATTGTGCTCTGTCTAGCAGAGTAAACCTTTCCAGGATCCCCTGCTATCTGTCTTTTTTTTGTGATGACAGTTTGCTCCTAGTAATAAGCAATTATATTTTGCTCATACTGGCACCAGATCAGGTCAGCATGGCAAGCTATAGGATTCTTAAAACCCATCCTGAAACACGAACCTCTTATTTTGGTCACATTAGGCAAAGAACAGATTTACTTAAAATGGAACCTAGCATGAGATATATTTTTTCATTAATGCACCCAATCCAACAGGTCATTGACTCTCCCAAAATGGTGGCCAGAACCTACAATTATTGACATCTTCCTGTCAGAAAGTTACATTTTTGGACTGGTAAATGTGGAAAAATTGGCGAGTTTGTATGTTAAATAGACAAAGACTATGATGCAAGGGCTGGAAGCCACAAACTGCGTTGGCTGACATGTCCTCCTGATGAAATCGCACCTGTTACAGTGCAATGTGTGGATACTGCAGCCCTTTCTCTTCATGGATATTTTATCAGTGTCTTCTAAACTATCATTTATCATTGTTCTAAACTGTTAAACAGCATATTTGAATTAGCAGTTGTTTAAAATCTACTCCACGTGTAGATTTTTTTGCCTTACAGTGGAATGATTGATTTCAAATAGTTTGGTGATCTTTTTTTTCCCTTACAACATTCATAGGCATCCACAATCTTCTTGCCTGGCAGGATTGTGGGTGATATATATCTTTCACCTATACTTGGTAAGAGACTCCAGGTTTTATGACAGATAAGGGGATGAAAAAAAACTTGTCCTATTCTCCGAATTTTATAAGTCTTGTTCTGGATCCTGGACCCAGCAGTCTTTGTAGGAATTGTTTTTGGGTGTCCAGGTCTTGTGCATGGTTTAAAGCTGTTACTACCTGTTGAGCCATGTGTCTTGGAATGATAACTGAGACGAATGATTGACAGTTAGTAGTGAGCACAGGCAGCAAGGGCAATAGAAAATGCAGTGATGGATGAATTATGGTGATAATGTATTTATGACACAGTGTACTGTAACTGTGATTGATTATAGCACAAATTAAAATTGAGGGAAAGTGCCCAGCTTCAGTGTACCGGCAACCACTATACTTCTAAAATACTCATATGGAGGATTTGCCTGACTGCCTGGGGGAAAGATGGCACAGGATAAGATGAGAGTAGGAGTACACGGCTATATAGGGACAACAAACTAAAATTCATCACAACAACTGAAAATTGTGCAAACTGGTTGTATCCGCTAAAAAGCTTGAGGATACTGTATCTAGTAAACTGTGTGAACCATGCTAAATCTCATGCAAATTGGTTGGGTCATCTCTAACTGACAGTGTCCTACAGATATCAGAGATAGTTTTTTTAAGCTCAATATACTACTGATGAAAAGCGTGAATGCCTAGAAACTCGATCTGCCTAATTCTGGAGAATAAATTCTGATATAAATGAGTCAAGTCACTTTGGACTGAAGATAAAAAGGATTATAGTTACATTACTTTGGAATTCTACTCTCGTATTTCAACCAGAAGAGAATATTTTTCTGCAAGGTGCTCGTATCTCATTTATTATAATCACTGTTGCCTTTTCACAGCTGTATGTCTTAGGCTCTATTTCATGGTTCATTAGACAACGAGCCTGAAAGAAAATATGTCACAAAGTTTGCTTTTAGTCATGACGTTCACTCTTCAGAGAACCGGCCTATGCAAACATCTTATGCACTCTAAAAAGAAATTCTGCCAGATTTAGGCAAGAGCAGTGTCATTTTTGATTACGGAAAGTGGTTTAGAAACACCTGGATACAAGATTTATGAGCATGTGTAAATCCTAAAAGCCCCAAGGTTTTATGGGCCTTCAGAGGAAAGACAGGAACTACATTAACACTTGTTAGTGTAACGGTTAATGGATTGCTTACCTTGAGTTCAAAAGACCTTAAATGAATGTCAAAAAATAAATATGGAAGAGAAGACTTTCAAAGTAATATTCACATTTTATGTACAATAAATCAGCACTTGCGCTGACTAATTTACTTACAGTTTCACAACACCGTAACATATGTTTAGTGTTTTTCGGTTATGATTTTTAAGGTTAAAATAAGCTCACATAATTTCTGTTCTATTGAAAGCAAGTGTCGTGTGTCTACAAGAAATGGCACAACCATATCACATTTTACTACATTTTGCATTTTACACAATATTGTAATGCAATTATTATTAATAGTATTATTACCCTTGTCCTGTTATGTTTGCCTTACTAAAGTTTGACACAGTTGGGTCTCAATACCAGGTTTGACATACACAGAGCAGCGCAGGATACATATATAAAAAAATGGATTTGAGGCTTGGTAAACTAGAGGAAGTGCAACTGTGATGTATGATAATGTTTACTGTAAGCCTTACAGTGTAGGGCAACCTAATACAGTATGGTTGGGGAAGGCTGTGCTAAAGCAAATGTACCGAAAGTACTTACTTTAAAATATATATGCAAAATATATAATTGCTACAGCATACCACCCAAATTTCAGAAATGACAAGGGATAACTTTTAGTGCAAAGTATGAAGGCAAAGGACACGCCCCTTTCACACCCCCAGTTTATAACCATGAAAACTACAGAAAAATAATTAAATTAAATTCAGTGTTTTTTTGCCACTTCTTTTTCCTTTATACTTAACAAAAAACATAAAACTAATGCAATAATTTAGAGTTTAGGTGTAAGGTTTACTGTAGCAAAACATACAGTAGTAGTTGACAGGGTAGTTAAACAGTGTTGTTGTTTTTTTAAAGAGGACTATATCAAAAAGAGAGAGAACTGAGGAAAAATGTGGGACAAGGGGATTTTGTTCTAAAAGAAGAACAGTTTGTCCAAATGAGGGACACCTGGAAGCTATGGCTACAGGAACATTTTCTATATTAATGTTATAAAGACCAGTGCAACAGTTTGCATACAGAACACTGTAAACAGCTTTGAGTTTTTTCTAGATGGGTGCTGGGATAAAGTATATCTAAGAAAACTGGAGTTAGAATTAAGATGCTAATTGAAGGACCTCACCTCCACACTCCTAGCATGATGGATATTGAGGTCTGTGGGGAAGGGAGACTTGTCAGAATTTGTCAGCCCCCAGATATCTGCCCCCACCGCCCCACGTGAATGAGTAAGAGGTATTTAGTACTCCTTTTTGCTTATTCACAAAAAAAGTGTAAGCAGTAAATAAAACACAGACACTCTTGAAAAAGTATTTTATAGCCCCCCCCAAAAATAAATAAATTGTGTAAATCAAGCCTCAATCATATTGTCCATTGATGTAGATCCATTGCCAATCATGATAAATGATGCCCTGATGACCTACCGACACAAACACAGTGAACTGCTCATGACAATTCTCTCCCACGGTATTCTCACTAAAAATTTCATTTTCCCAGAGCTACTGAAATGTAAACAGCAGCACCAAGGAACCTGACTGACGTCACTTATCAAATATGTGGTCAATTAAGTCACCCAGGATCCCCCAACTGCTTTGTTTACAAATGGAAGCAAGCCACGGATCGGAACTACCATTTATTTAAGTTAAGGAACTGGCGATAGTTAGTTTTTTTTTTAAATGTCACTTATGCTTAAGTACATTCTACAGGTGCGCACACTAGATGCGCAAATATAAGACATCCCTCAAGCATGTTATCCAAAGGAATATATTTTTTATGTTGACCTTTAAGCTTTATTAAAAGACCTGCTCCCCTAGGAATGATATAAACATGTTTGTGTTGGTACAGCTACCAATGCACTTTTTTACCAAAAGCTTGCAAACTGGCCTTGAAAAGATTTGACTCCAATAGAATGTAATGCAGTTCGCACAGTATGTTTGGGGTAAGTGTATTTATGGCAATAATTGTTTTATTCAGTGAACATCCAGTGAGCTGAACTTTTTTTCCAGTTCACTCATCACTAGTTGTGACCAACATGGTTTGATGCAATAGGACATATTGTTACAGCCACACCACAGTGCAAAGCACAATCAATGCTTGACTAAGCATTGATCTGTATTGACCTCACTTTCGATGGCCATGTGCATTGAACACTTTTAAAGTGTTGCTATTGCTAATTTTCTTTTGGTTTTGTTATTTATTTTGTTTTAGGATAGAGTAGGAAAAGGTTGAAATCTCTGTTAGTTTATTGTCTGCTGTATCTGTCTTATTGGGGAGATTATCCTTCACTGATTCTGGAAACACAACAGAAAGTGAGAGGAAACCTCTCCAAAGTGAGGGAAATGCCTCTCTTAGTTGGCACCTGTCAATTATAAATCACAATGATTCTATCAGTCTATTTAATCAATTATTGTTAACCATAAACCATAGATGGTAAATTGTTGTGGCTAAAAACTTTGTGGCAAATGCATTGGCACCATTAAAGTGGATGCCTAGATAGAAAAAACAAATAGGGTTGCCCCGAAACATATCGGCCGAAAATGGCACTTTGGTCAAAATGCCGAAAGTACCATCTTTCGGCCGAAATTGTGGTGCATTCCTAGTTTCTCTCCTCGTCCCTGCTGTGTGCTGCTCTGTGTCCGCTCTCACACAGCGCAGCATCCAGAAGGGAGGAGAGAAACTGTCAGGAGGAGAGCGCTGTGAGCAGCCGGCGTGTCACAGGAGGCTGAGTGGGGCGGTGCGGAAGGAGAGCTCAATCAGGTGACAGATCAGGAGAGCTGTGGGGGCAGCGACAGCTGTAAGCTGTCACAGCTTACAGCACAAAGGAGGAGTCAGCTGTCAAAATAGACAGAGATCTCCTCCCGTAACACCCACTCAGCCTCCTGTGACAGTGAGTCAGGATGGAGAACGGGTACAAGCAGTCAGCAATCAGCTGATCACTGACTGCTTGTAAATAATTGAGGACATAGTATGTTTACTGTGTCCCCAATTGTGAATGAATGGCAAGTGCTCTACATCACTTCCTGTTAATTCATGATTGTGGATATAGTAACCATACTATCTGCACAGGTTATGAACAGAAACACTCAGTATAGAGGATTCCTGCTCATTCATAACAGGTGCTGCAGAGAAGGAGATTGAGGACTCTGTGTCCTCAATCTCTTTTTCTTTGTCAAAAGGGAAATATCAGGGGTCTTTTTAGACCCCTGATTTTTCCCAGGGCCCCCAACAGTAAAGTATAGCAAATATTTAATGTAAATAAATACAAATAAAATATGAAAAAATAATTTTTACAAAAGTTTAGAAAAAGTAAATAATAATCAAATATTTTTTTCAAATGTAAAAAGGTTAGGTTCAGTTTCGGTCATAAAATTCTATTTCGGTGCACCCAAAAAAAAACTATGCAGTACATCTCTTCAATATGTGTCCAGTTCCCTTTGTTTTGTCTTTTTAAAAACATTGTAAAGTAGGTACAGAAAAATAACTGTTGATCTTGCAACACTGAAATCCTAAGCAGTGTTATCAGCCCTGCCCAGTTCTCCTTCAGAACACATCCCCCATATGTTTTGCTGATGAGGGGGGTGCAGGGCAGGGCTGATAACACTGCGTGGGATTTCAGTGCAGGAGGGGCACAGTGTTTTCAGCTCAAATAGAAAGTTATGTACTCACTAGAGTTCTGACAAATCAACAGATATTTTTTTTTTAAAAGAACAAAACATGTACAGAAATGTGTGTGTATTGCAGAAAAATACTGCATATCTTAGCTTTTTAATTTGCCCAGACATAAGTTTTAGCTAAAAAGTGCATTTATTTTACTGCATGCAAAAAAATGAATGGTGCCTAGGTTATGTTGGGGTTTTTTTGTAAAGGGGGGGGGGGGGGGGGGGTTAAGGAAAAAAAGTAATGGTGCCTAGGTGATGTTGGGGTTTTTTTGTAAAGGGGGGGGGGGGGTGAGTGTTAAGGAACATAAGGTATAGTGCAGCAGTGGCGAACCTATGGCACGCGTGCCACAGAGGTCAGTTACCGCGGCCCGACACACTCCAGGTTCTCACCTGGTGTTCTCCACGGGTTTCAGTCATGTTAAGTTTTTAAATATGCCCACCACGAATCGCGGTGGAAATCTTTAAACCTGGCAGGTACCCAGATCCTATTTAATATATTGCTGAAATGGCAATATATTAAAAAAAAATCATCCCATGGTGGTCCAGTGGAGGACAAGTATGATCTGCATCTCTTGCTGATGCAGACCATACTTATTGCTCCCTCGTAGTGCCGTTGTTCACAGGCAGGAGCAATTAGTATGGTCTGAATCAGCCAGAGATGCAGATCACACTGATCCTCCGCTGAACCACCAGGGATAAGCCTCCAGTGCCCCACTGGACCCCAGGTGATGCAGCCCTCTCAATGCAAAACAGGTCAGCAGGAGAGGGTGCAATGTTTTAATTATTAATTTTTATTGTTAGTAGTTCTGTGTGTGTGTGATGTGTGTTTTATTAGTTGTGTGTTTTTTTAATGAGTGTGTGTGTTGTGTGTGCTTTAATGAAGATATGTGTGTGTGTTTTAATAAGTGTGTGATGTGTGTGTGTTATAATGTGTGTGATGTGTGTTTAATGTGTGTATGATGTGTGTGTGTGTTTTTTGATGCATGTGTTTTAATGTGTGTTTTTTAATGGATGTTTTATGCAATCTCGTATTGATCTGTGAATGTTGGCTGCAGAGTGGACGTCGTCTGTTTGGATCCTGTACATATATATATTTTTTGGCATATTTTTTAGGCTTTGGACTTTTTGGGGGTGTGGGGTTGTTCTTAGGCCATTTGAATCCATGATGTATAGTATACCATTTGGCTACTTCATTTTAATGTAAGTATTAACTTTAATGTTTTCACTATTGTATATATCTCCGTCAGAGCATGGGTGGCGGACCCTTTGTTGCCCTTTGCGATTCCTGCATGACACGCTGGACCTACAGTATATACATGGCAGTGCTGGGGATGTGACACTTGCATTTTTCCCATTTTTGGACCAGGTCCATATGTATATGTGTGCATGCATCATATACTTGCATATTTATTTATTTTTGGTATTTATATAGCACCCACAATTTACGCAGCGCTTTACACAGTGCACATTCACATCAGTCCCTGCCCTCAAGGAGCTTGCAATGAAAGGTCCCTATCTAACATGCATACATACAGAGCTAATGTAGACAGGAGCCAATTAACCTACCAGCATGTCTGAGTGTGGGAGGAAACCGGAGTACTTGGAGGAAACCCACGCAAGAACAGGGAGAACATGTAAACTCCTTATACTGTACAATATTCCAATGGCCAGTTTACGGTTTTGATTTTCTATTAAAAGATTTTAAGTTGCATTTTGCCGTAGGACAGAATGAAGAAGCGGACAGAGTTTCATGAAAAGCGCCACATTTCACTACAGCCAATGATACTTACCTGTGCAATATTGTCTCCATATCTAGGTCGGGAAGACTTCTAAACCACTGAACTCCTCTTGATTTAATGTTTAATTGCATTCTTTGACTATGGTGTACATATATTACAGTACATGTATGCTTACTTATATACATATGGAGCAGTGCTGGGCAAGTGTTAATATTAGGGATGTTCAGATACCAGTTCAGACACCAGTGCCGATACTTGGCATTTTCACAAGACCTACCAGGGTTGCAGCTGGGACTTAGCTCTGGCGCTCCACCTCTCTCCTGAAATCATTAGTCTGTATTGTTTTAGAAAGACTGTCACATGACAAGAAACAAAAATATATCGGTACTTGTATCTGTGAGTACTTGGACAAGTATCGGTACTTGTACTTGGAAAAATGGTATTGGTGCATCACTTATATATATTTATATTTAAAAAATCATACATTAAAACAGGGATGCACAAATCCCAGGAGCCCCGTATGCTCCTTACAAATGACAGCTGCCTCCTAACTTTTGAATTTTTCTCTAGTCTAGTCTTGGAGCTGGAAAAGTATCTGTGCATGTACTTGTACTAATACTGAGCATGGTACTTGGTATCTGAACATCCCTAGTTAATTTATACTGGTCATACGAACGTTATTGTAGGATTAAAACCCATTGGTTTTATTATGCACATGATATTTTAATCAGTTTTGAATAAATATTATATTTTTATAATCATTGAATTGGTTGTATACTCCTGGACAGGACACCTTTAAACTCCCATATTACTAGTTGCTTTGTTTTGTGGAATATGAAGAAGAACATTTTTTGTCACAATAGAGTGTCAAATATTTTGGCCCAGGTTACATTCAAAGTAACCTACATTACTAGACATTTATTATAATCAATTCTTGGTATGAGTTTTAGTTTAATATGCATGCAGCCAATTACAAAAACAATTAGGCTGTATTCAAAGGCTATTTTAGAATGAGTGGTGCTGATCTTACATACATATACAATAATGTTAAAGGATCATGCCACCCAAAATAGTTTTTGTTTGTATCTGTATTGAATGTTTTATCATTTATTTTATATAACAGTGAAAGCAGGACATGTGGTGTTTTATGACATAGAAGGGCCAACTAGGTTGGCAAGATTTTGCTGCTGAAGTACCCATAAGTTATGCAATTCCTTTGGAAAAGTCAGTCCATCAGCCTCCACTCATAAATCAAAACGTTTTTTTGCATTGTCTGCAAACATAGATTGCCTGCAAAGCAGATACAAACAAAGGACTGGAAGATAAAGAGTGAAATACTATTGGTCAAACTATGTAAATAATTTTTACAGATTTCTCAGAAATGGCCACAAATTTATTTCTCTGACGTTGTAGAAGAATATATAATATCAGAAATGTGTTTTATCTCTATATCATTCTGTATAGTAGTTCACCTCTGTCATGACACAGATAAATCCTTATTATATGTAGAATAATCGTGAACATATTTATGATTTTCCTGGTCTGGGTAGGTGGTCCATTAGGGCGCCTGATAATTACAGGCTTTGTGCTCCCTACCTTTAATATGGCTGATATGTAGGATTTTATTGGCTGCCATTTTTTACTGCCATTGGTCTACCTTGACATACATTTTAATAGGGTTGCCTTTAAATTAATTAGGCCATTTTCTTAAAACAGTTCCATGGGCCTGAAGGTGCTTAGCAAGTAATGGGGTGATTATTAGAGAAATGCAAAGACCTAACATAGAGAAGTACAAGGGCCATAATTTACACAATGCGCAGCAACAAGACCACCAGAGCAGCAGAGATCAACCTTGTTAAAGAAGGAAGGAATTTGCCTGGAGCTGCAGCCTAAAGTCTTAAATCAAATGCTTTCCTAATTATTGTGCTTCAGAGTATGCCTCACCTTAGCAAATATCAGTGTTGCATTATTTAGATTGTAAACTCAATTGAGCAGGTTTTCTTACACTTTTGTCTCTGTAATGTTTGTCTTAGCATAAATTGTACAGAACTGTATACATCTATCTATCTATCTATCTATCTATCTATCTATCTATCTATCTATCTATCTATCTATCTATCTATCTATCTATCTATCTTTATTCCTCTTTCTAAATTAACATGATCAGACTCTATTTTTTTATTTAACAATAAAAAAAATTGAATAACAATGTTTCAATACTACATAGATTCTACCGTACATAGCCTCCAATTGTTAGTAATTCATTAAAACAATCATACTAAAGAGAAAATGCTTACAATGCTGTATTTGTGTTTGGAACATGCAGATTGTATTGAAGGAATGAGTGTCTGTCTGTCTGTCCGTCCATATACCCATGTATTTATGAGCTATGCTACAGAAGGCATTTTTTATTCATGCATTTGAAATGAGTGCATACATTTAAAACACATGAAATCAATTCTTCTTTGCATATAGAACATTTTCAATCACAAGGACCTATGATGTGAAGCTGTAGTAAGCTGTTGTGTGTTGGATGGAGTTTTGCCATTATTATTACACTAATGCCTTACAAGTGTACCCTTCTCTGGTTCTTTGTGATGAATCACTTTTCTAGGTGAAAGGCTCCTCAGCCTCCCCCAGCAAAGCACTGTCAGTTCTTGCGCCAAGCAGCCATTCAAAATATGCTGCCCGGTGCCGAGTGTCAGCTTGAGGTAGGTTGGGCTCCATCCATATGTGCATTGCTTACAGCTCCCTTGCGTGTCCTGTAGAGGTGCCTGGACCAGTGTGATGTAACATTCTGGCTCGTGTGCAAGTGTGCAAGGTACAAGCAATGCACATATGGATGGAGCTCCGTCACAGTACAGCAGCCCACACCGAACCCCAGGCTAAGGATCCACTTCAGTTCTCATAAGGTAGGGAGACTGGGGGGATCTTAAAAAAAAGATTTATTTTTTTGGAGTGCATATGTGCTATTGTGTGTTTTTGAGAACCCATTCACACTACTACAGTGTGTTAATCGCACTATAATTCGCAATCACACCTACCACACATTTTGGTGTGAGAAGTGCATTGCAGTGCCATTCATCTGCTGTGTGGCAGACTAGATTCATTTGAATGGCACCCCAAATGCACCTCCCACCCACAGTTCTATTGCCCGCATCGGAAAGTGCAGTACCGCAATGCCATGTGTTCCATTGCAGTGCAACTTGGGTCACGTCTTATTGACCTAGGACAAATGTGGGTTACACATTTTGAGAACCACTGGCTTAGAGGACATGTTGTGTGATTGATGTCACTTAGTAGACAGCTTAGTTTTTGTACAGTTGCATTATTCTGCAGGAAACTAATTTCATATTTGGACAACTTCTTTACGCCAGTGTGTAACGATACCTGCATATTGCATTACAGGGCTACTATTGCGGAACGTATTGCATTCTGATTACAGTAATTAGTAAACATGTAATGTTCGTATTCATATGAATTCTTTTTTTATTTCACATGGTTGTAATTATGTTTTTTCCATTGATAAATTCAACATGTTTTTTTTTTTCAAATTATTGTATTAGTTTTCGACAAACCATGGTGAATCCATGGTGACCAGATTAATTCAAATCTCTTTTCAGTATCCATAAGGATGCTCTGCATCTTCTCATGTACCATTATCCATGACAGTTTTGCTTTAACCTTTTGAAAAGGTATCATTGGTAACCTCCAGGATTTTGCTATGGTAGTTTTAGCTGCCAAAAAGAAGACTGATATCAATTTCTCCTGAGCTCTTAAAAGTCCTGGTATCGGGCAATTCAATAAAGCACAATGAGCCTCCTTTGGGACATGGACTCCAACCACTCTATATATGAGAGCAAAGAGTCTGTTCCAGAAAGAGCGCACCTTAGGACATTGCCACCAGATGTGATACATATTACCAGGAAGTGTACATCCTCAAAAGCAACTAGGGGATATCCCCGGAAATATCCTCTGTCCTCCATCCCCCAAGCACCACCTCTCATATGCCGTATTAAATGGTTTATCCAAAGGGGGTAACCTTAAAGAGCTCAAAAAATGAGACAATTGTCTAAAACGAAACAGTTCTGACAACGGCATATGGAGAGTATCCTGACAGTACTTAAAAGTTAGGGGTTTCCGAGCCCGGAAGAACTGTGCTATACGATAAAGGCCCTTATCCTGCCACCAATGAAATGCCTTAAACTGTCCGCCCAGGGGGAAATTTGGGTTATTAAATACCAGTGCTAGAGGGGATGACACCATGCACTCATTCTGTCTGACCACGTCCCACATAGCCAAAGAGTGAGATAAAGTTGGAGCTAATATGGCCGGTCTCTAATCGGGGGATTAGCCACAATTATGCTACCAGCGCTGCCCTATAATATTGATAGAAATTAGGCCGCCCAATCCACCAAATCTTTTGGATCGATAAAGTACCGCTTGAGCTAACCTAGGTCGCTTACCATCCCAGATATATTTTGTAACTGTAGATTGAAAATTCAACATGTTGCAACACCACTTATTGACGGCCATAGAACCTCTTTATGATTAAGCCCTGGATAGGGGGAAATGCGTTAGAAGGGCAGACCAAGGTCAGGACTGAGCCGAGCTGTGCGAGCCTGAATAAAGGAGTTTTTCAGCGTGACAAGCAGTGTGCGGCTGGATTCTTTTTACTGTGAATATGGTTTCTCCATATATGCATGCAGACCAAGCTTTAAAAAAAATTCCAGTGAAAGAGGTGGACAAACTATATCACACTGCCTGTAATGAATACATAATTTACCTTTAATTTCCTATTTTTAGGTTTAAATCTAAATGAAATACTGAATCTGCTCAAACACCCTTGTCAGTTATGGTTTGTCCCAACTCCAACCCCTGCCACTGTTATATGTGCTGGTCAGGTGGGTGTGTATGTTGATGTGGAGAAAAATATAAATGAAGGCATGGTACATTCAATGATATAATATAGTATTTGTGCCTATTACCTGCATTTAATTATTGAGGTACAATATTTTTCACAATAATTGATGCATCTTCCAAACATTTGCCATGCTGTTGTGCAACAGCCTAACCCTATGTGGACAGAAAACAAGAGATTACCATAAGACTGTCAACTGGAGTGCCTGGAAAATCTTTATAGTTTTCTACTTATAAAGCATAGACAATCAGCACAAGTACCACTGAATAGCTCACACCCCACATGCACTCCCCTGCATATTAATGGTAGTGCATTCTGATAGTTCCTGATAAATTAATGACAAGCCCTTGTGTATGGGTCTTTTAATATATGTGGTAGATCTAAATAAATATGTGAAAACTGTATCCCTGTAAGCAGGTTTTGTGTAAGTTTGTGTGTGTTTGCCTAACAATCCTGTGTTAAAATAAGCATTTGATTGGAATAGCCTCAAGCACCTTGTATAATACTGTACAGGACTCAGGTAATTAAACATTAAACACAGAATCCTAAATAGAGTAATAAACAATTACACATTTTACTAAAGAATTCCAGACACATTTTAAGAAACCAAGGCTATAAATTTCGATTCTTCTGTTGAAACTGTAATAAAATTGTAGACGTGTGAATGGTCTAATAAATCCCACAGAAGGCTATATAGACAGCAGTGTGTAATTGGTGGGAAAGTTGTTTAAAGGGGCAGCATATTCTAGGACAAAAAATAAGTGATAGTGACTGTACTGTGTTTTGTATCCGTATTTATTTATCAAACACTATGTCTTATGCACATAGAACATTGTTGATATTAAATAATTAAAGTGTAGCATCAACGGCAAATGTAGGGTCCACTTTATTGCATGCCCCCCAACACAAATGGCTTTAAAATGCCATAAGTAAAAAAATGTTGTCCTCTCCCCAAAAACAAATATCTCACCCCGGCATCCAATGCTTCTAGAGGGCATGGGTGATGTCACTGTACCTTCCACTGGAGCTGGAAGCTTGAAATCCAACGAGAATGCACTCCAGGCCATTGTAAGATGTATGATGACGTTACCTGTGCCTCCTGGGTGGTCTGGGTCAAGGTAAATGTTTTTTTGTGTCCGAGTGATTTATTTACAAATTGCTTTTAAACAATTTAAATTCCGGGTGCCATTTTAAAAAGACGCTAGAATAGAGGCTATTCCTCCCATGGTTCTGTGGCTTTCGATGGCCCCCACCTGCACTGACACTGGAGTGGGGCTCCTGTGTTAAGCCCAGAAGCTGATCGTTTTAGTTCCTGGTCATCTCATCTTGCTACACAGTGCTCCATATGAGCAATTGTAGCAAATAAAAGAAAAAACAATGCAACAGTACAAACATACAGTTAATAGTCCTGCATTGCCCCACCTTGGAGCCTCAGGATTGTGGCATAAGGTAGGAATTGCAGCCTCTTCCCCCATAGACTTAATGCGCATTTAACCCTGGCAGTATGTGTGTGTGGAGGGAAGGAGAGAGATGCACTGAAAGGATAGATTTTGGTTAGTTCCCAGGGTTTAGCTTTAATGTTTTCTGTTATCTGTGTCTCTATTGGACTGATATCCTGTCAGAAGAGTGATGGAAAGCCTCTGTGATTGAGAGATGGACAAAAGCACGTTTCCAGTAAAATAAGGAAGGCTTGAAACTCCTGACAATGTTTTTGTTACTATCCATTTTGTGTCTTCCTTTTCCTGGGACAATGGCAACCCCATATTTCTTGCATGGGTGTCACAGGGATAAGAAGTGAGGAGAAATCTGTGCAATGCAGTCACTGACCGAAATAAAGACCTGGCAGAATTTGTATTCTTCTCCACGCTATCCGAGTAAAAAAAAAACTTTCTGGAATTAGATTTTATGACATGTGTTAAAAGATCAACCATATTTGATCATCACACACTGTTTTACCTTTTTGTAGTGACTTTGTCTACATTTCCTCTCTAACTGACAGTCTATCAGTCAGCTCATTCTGACTTGAAGAAATACATTATTTAGTTGGCTAAATGTACCCAAAGACAACAGAAGGTGAAGGTGGTCAGGTGCATGGGGGGATCTGAAACCCAAAAGATCTTTCATATCAAATCTCTTTTTAAAACATGGATGTCTGTGCCATTGGTAGACACCACTCAAAAAGAGGATGAAGCTCACATGGCAAAACTATTGCACCCATGGTTTATGAAAAAATCTACAGTTGTCATTCATTTACAGTGTCATCAAAAGGTGAAGAAGGTGAAATGAAATAGAGGATCAGGTCTGTAATATTGAACGACTTGTAGACCAAAAGAAGTATGCTACATACTGTATGCCATACATGTGTTCAAAGGGCCCAAAGTAATCCAGGGTAAGGGTAAAAGCTCTACTGCAGATACCACTGGTTAGCGTACTGCAGTCAAAAAGATGGGCAAGTGTGCCATTCAAATAAGGTAAAATAAACTCCATGGTAGAGGTCATGCAGTATTTTGATATATACAAAATTATCCAAAATCAGAGTATCACGTCCATTGAAAAATCTATGGTTAAGTCATACAAGCAAGTGAGCTATATGACACTGTTACTGTAATAAACTATTATGGTCTTAAAAGGAAGGCTATGTGGTATATGGACATAACTAAGGTCTGTAAGAAAATGAATATCAATATACTGCATATGATTTGAATATATCAATATGTATGATACTGATATACTGTATCATGTACTGTATATTGTACAGTTTATGAAGCTAATAAAAAGAATAAATACTCAGGAGAAAGGAGTTATGAAGAATGTATTCTAAACTAGATAAGTATAGTTTAATATTACTAAATAGTGAACCATGTGCATTAATGAGCAATCAGAAATACATGACCAGTGAGCAAGCCACAAAAATAGGTGTCAATCGCAGACAAGCACAGCAGGCCATAGAGTAACTGATGCTACAGTCCTGCAACTTTCTCCTAATCTCCAATCATTCTCTAAATTTGCACTTCTAGTGAAAAGTCTGTAAAGATACAGATTGTGCATTATTGCATTTAATCTTACCCTTTTGTCTGGCTAAAAGGGAACTGATCCCTATCTTTGCAATTTAAAGTCACGTGAAGAGGGGTTACGGTGTGTCCCCAAGTGCATGGGGATCCAGCTGGCTCTTGGAGCGATGTAGGTAAAAAGTAACATTTGATTTTGTTTTCTAGGTGGAATTAAACCACTAACATGTCTAAAGAATGCACCACTGATTGCTCATGCAGGCCTGTGATGTGGATGCTGGTAATTATCTAATTGGTCCGATTTCTAACACATTCAGGGCTATTCACAAAAGGGTTTGTGAGTGTGCCATGATGCCTTTCTACTGTTTTACTATTCACAAAAGGGCGACGCGTTTGTAGAAGACAAGAGAAGTGAACAATCTGGGCCAGCATAGCCGAACTGGAAAGTGAGCTGAATTGGAGAATTTTTCCAAATCAGCTATTTTGGCCTAGGCTGTTCACTTCTCCTGCCTTCTCCAAACTCTTCATCTTTTTGTGAATAACCCTGATTAGGTCAACTTTTGTACCTAGGGCATAGTGCCAAGACTGTATAGAGCTTCTTGATTACATGGAAAAAAAGAGACTTTTTGTTCCATTGTTGCCACTTTCACTTTAATAGTGTGTATGTTCTGTCTAATTAGGCCCAAATCCACCTTTATTTCTTCAACCTCCCTAGTACTGGATGTGCTAGATGTAATAATAGCATTAAATAACTGTCCTTACACTTGTACCTGCAGCATCTCTTCCTCCAGACTCCTTCTTCCTTCCTGATCATGTTCCTGTTAAATGAACAGGCTTCTCTGTTTTCACCCTCAAGGCCATCACCCTCTCGCCATCAAGGCAGGTATCTCTCACCACATTGAGACTCCAGTCTGGCAAGTTCTTGCAGACATGCATCATCAATGCAGGACTCCATGTCCTAAAGCAAGGATGTGTGAGATCTGATCTACATGATGGCACTGCTGGAGACGAGGTCTGGATTGTGGAGGCTCAGAGCTGGAGTCGAGACTACATTCCCCTGCACATGATCATGCTGCCAAGTCACATGGCTAGAGCGGAGCCTGACATGTTTGTGTGTTTACATAACACTATAACTAGGCCACCATATCTGCAGATAGAAGTATTTCTTTTAAATATTAAGCTATGTTGTCAATCTTTAGTTCCTTCCAGAAAAGTTTCAGCTTAGATTAGTGGTAACTTTGAAGGACAAAAAATGAGAAAGCTGATATGGAAACTTTGTCTTTTAAAGCTGAACTCCAGAAACAGCTAAAGTCAATACATCAAGTCCTAAGATTTACACAGTCCTGCCAGACAGCACAGCCAGAGTTGTGACCTGACTTTTCTCTACATCAGTAAAGCAATACAGCTTGGTCACTTTGGAAACCTGACCCCTAGTCTGTGATTGGGCAATGACGGAGCAGCAGCAATCTGATGAACTCATCACTTTGTTCACGCTGTTCTCCCCTTTTGCCAGGATGTTCTTTGTTAGCATATGTGCATGTAGGAAACCAAACTAGCACTTTGATCTGCCTCTCCATTTCACGGTCAAAGTGCTCCTGTGCAAGGGATTACAAAAGACTTATAGCAAGTCAAATTTAGGTACTTAAGCTGGCCATACACTGTTCTTTTTTTTCTTTCAACCCGCGGGCTGTGCTACAAGCGCGTTGATCGATGAATCCCCACTGTTTCTTTTGTATTCTGACAATTTAATGCTTTTTTAATGAGAACATAACCTGTATCCATTTGTGTTTTTTTCTTTACATCTGCCTGGAGTTCATGCTGAAGCTCTGCCATCAAATAGAAGCCCTGTCCTACCTATATAGCACTTATGCACTATTTACCCTTTTTTTTAAGCAACTTGGAATTTGGGCATGTTTAGCAAGGAGTGCCTAAAGATCTCCATAAACATGAGAAATGAAACTGAAATTACATGTGAAAAATATAAGCAGCAACGGCAGAAACAAAAAATAATAGAACTAATATTTATAAATGTAATGATAGCATCATTATTATGCTGATAGCAGCTTTAGGCAAGGGTCTTTCTTTGGCATTTAAGAACATCTTGCTCTTTATTTTACCAAGTAGTTTGTTATGCTTTTACCCTAGAAGATAAATGTAGCAAAGTGAACATAGGTTGAGCTGCACTTTATCCCATACATTTATTGGGGAAAAGCATATTTTTGTAATGACTTTCTGAATGGATACATATGTAATAACACATATGGTTTGATGGATAAAGAGACAATGGACTTTACATCCTGGATGTCTTATTTGGTTATGAAATATAGATCAGCTGAGAATTCTTTCCTGGATGTGTGGGTAACAAGACAGAGGAACAGATGTAGGGGCTTATTATAAATAATGCTTTCTTTGCAGACAGGTTATCTTTCATTCGTACAGGATATTTCCTCACATGATCCCTTTGTCTTAAAGGCATTGGGACGAGAATGGTGGTTCACTGCTGGTTGACATGCTGCCTGAATGAATTAGCTACAGCTTAGACCACAAGAAGTTAGCTTGCAATATATTTCCTACAATTCTAACCGGATAACAAAGGTAGTATATGAAAGAGCAAATAATATATACAATGAGGAGAATTTATCAAAACTAGAGCAGACAAAATCTAGAGCAGCTGTGCATTGCCACCAATCAGCGTCTCTCTTTCATTTTCAAATCTTAACTGAACAAACTGAAGAGAGAAGCTGATTGGTTGACGCAGCAGCTGCTCCAGATTTTGTCTGCTTCAGTTTGGATAAATTCCCCTCAATGTCTTTTAAGAGAACTGAAGACAGGATATGACATACTATTGTCAAATGATATCCTCTAAAATGATGTTTCTTAAACAAAAAAAATATTCAATAGTGGCAACAAAAATAAAACCTGCTATAGAGAGTTCAGCTATAATTGGATGCAGGTGAACTAACAATCTGTAAGGTACTTACCAAAAGGCCAGTACGAGTACACACGCGTGGCCCTGTCCTTAGGATTATGGGCAGGCATGCTGTAGCCAACGGTCACATGCATGCTGGAATCCGCATGCGAGGAAATACACGCAATACACAGAAATGTGAGTGAAGGTGTGCATGGAAGTGCGAACGTTAACATGCACATGTGCATACGTCAATGGCAGTATAAAAATAAGTGTGAGCACTGAGCCAGTTGCTCGGTTGTCTTCAGCTATCCCTTGTTCCTGTGCTATCTGTTTTATGTGACTCTATTCACCTGTGCATGACCCTGGCTGATGACTTTGACTCTGCTTTTGGACTTCCAAAAGCAGAGTATCTGGTCCTTCGGTGCACGATCCCAGCTTGTGACCTCGAACCCTGATTACCAGCTGAACTCCACTCTGACCTTGCAACGGGTTCCTGCAACATCAGTTCCAATGGACACAATGCCCTGTTCAACGCACTCAACCCGTAGTACGGGGTCCCACCAGACCACCTTTTTGGCACTTGTGTTTCCCTGAGTCCTTCTCTTATCTGTTACCATCTCCAAGGAAGTTGGACTGGTGGTGCAAGAGTAGATCCTTTTCAGCTCGGTCTCCAATCAGGTATGTCACATAATCATTACAGGACTTGAAAAGCAAAATTGCTCCTCTTGAGTTCCCCATTGACCTTCCTCTGCTATAGTCTTACACTTTTTGTTGCGACAAGCAAGGTCATGCTCTTCTTCTAAAATATAAAATCCAGGCAAAATACCTATAGAGACACTGTTACCTTGCCAAGGCAGGGCAAAGTGACGGTGTCTGTGAAGGGCCCCTCAATACTAATCTTACCCTCGATCCCGTGCCCCCTTTCCTTTCCAAAGCCAGCATTAAAATGACTTTGTGTCAGCAACCCAGGGGAGTTGTGACTTCACTTCCAAAGACGTGGCAAAAGCAACTGCTGAAAGCAACTTGAAACAAATCATGTTTTTTAAAAATCTTTTAAAGCTCTATTTCTAATGCCAAATTATAATATCTTGTATATATTGCATTAATGGTAAAATCATTTTCTTTTGTTACTGGAGAAATTATTAAGAAGCTATTAAATAAACAGCACTGTGTATGCAAAATCTATTTTCAGTCACATACATGTCTAAGTGATTTGGTAGGGTATTAATCTGCTGAAGCAGGCTGCCATCATAGTGTAAATATTAATTTTTCTCCATTACCTATTATTAAGTAAAGTACATATTTTCAAGTCTGTGGATCATAGATGAATGTATTCTATGATGGTTTGCTTAACTGTTGGAAAGTAAAAGTAATCATCTCTGAAGAGGTCCAGAATACTTTTCTCATTATCAGATATCTGCTCAATTTATCTTATATCTGTTTGCCTTTACTCATATCATTAATATTAAACCACCAGTCTAAGCTGGCCAAAATCATTAGAGGAAAGCACAATCAGACTGCCGGCACTTTTTTCCATGGATTTTTGCGGATAAAAAAAGCATGGGCCAGTAATGTCTGCAGAGATGGGGAGGGAGCATGGCCAGACATCTTTAGCACTAGATGGCACTAAGGAATGAAACATGATTAATAGTTATCCCCAACACTGACTGGCTAGAAATGACTGGTTGAGTCATTATGGGTTTGTTTCCTTATAGAGACAACATTGGTTGGAACAACTGACAATCATCTTAAGTCTCTGGTCACTTTAAAGCTAGCCAAACATGCACATTTGTCTAATTAATAATGATCGCTATATGCTTGATCTCATTGCCAGTTTAACTGGTAATTGGATTATGTAGAGGTACCTTGATGGGGGCATGACAAGGGGAACCTCTTTGCATATGAACAATATGTATGGTAGAGGACACTGGGCTAGACATCCACCTGCATGTCAGGCATTAAACTCCCGGTTAAAGATGATTCACAGCGCTGTTCAATGAATTGACTTGCTCAAACAGATTTCAAGCTCCTTGCAACTCATATACAAAGCAAGAAAGTTTTTCTTTAAAGTTCCTGAGGACTCTTAGTCAACAATACAGGCCTGTTTTCAGCAAAATCCAGCAGAGCAATACACAGTGGAAAGTCGGAATTCGTTTGAGACAAACTGTCCATATACAATCAAGCACCCGTGAGTACCCACATCTCGTGTGTTTATACTCAGGGTGTCACCAGTAATATAACCTGCGCAAGAAGTGTCCTGTGTATTCTACATTGAAGCTTATGAAAAGATCTGCCTTCACTAACGGCCTGTTCCACATCAAGAACTGTGGCTACATGTGTAATTGACTAATTGACTAAGTGTTACAATATTACTCCTGGGAACTACAAAGCTTTCAGATACCTCGGTGAGGTCTAAACACAGACAAAGGAGTTCCATAGCTTTCTGCTACAGTGTATCTCCAACTGAGTTAAACACTCTATTTTGCACATACTCTTCCAGCGCTGTCTATCAAAGAACTCTGTTTCACTGGTTTCAAACCTTTACGTTGCTCAGCCCGTCCTTGTGTGCTTGTTTTCGGTATGAGTATTGTGGTTGTTGCAATAACCTTTTAATGGTATTACAGGTGGCGGCCAGTTGGTGTGTGTTCATGACCAGGATTCTTTATTCATTTCAAATAAATTAGTTCAATTTTAAATCACATCTTTTGACTCCCTGACCCTCATTTACACTGTACTATGATTTGATCTTCTTTGATCACTTCATCCTCTGTTTCTACGAACCTCTTTGCATCACAATGCAATGCTCTGAGTGTTTAAAGTTTAGGTTAGGCAATTCAATTTATTTTTATCTGTATAAGAAGGATGTTCCAGATATTTTTTTATATGCTGGTTTAAGGAGCATTGTTTCTTGGTGCTGGACGAGTGCATTCCTTACCTTCTCATTTGACTCTTGGTCCAGTATGTGCCATTAGGAGATAGCCTTTTGCTTCCTTTACTACTGGATGTGGTTACCGAACTTATTCGTTAATGTTCTGGGGACATTTTCAATTGCTCGTATGCCCTGCCCTGCTGCTGTATTGCATATTCTCTTGTACATGGCTACCTATATATTAATAGTGTTTTGTGTTTCAGATTTTGATCTATGCTTATTGCCTGATTTGTTTAGAGGTGCTTCTTTGACCTGGGGGTGCCTTTGGTATCCCTGCGAAGCTACTGCAGCCTATTTACTTTTACTTTCTTTCTATCTTCTTTCATTACTCTTTCTCTGCCTCCTCTATCCTTAGGATACCTGATTTGATATTGGGTGGCCATTCTGTTGTCTAATGTCTGAGTTTTCTCTTTATAAGTGCCTTGTTTTTTCCAACCCCATGTAGCAGACTCTGTGTCTCTCTAATTATCCCCCTTCCCCGTTTGCCATAGCTATGCCTGCTTGGTCCTTTTGTATTGTATGATGTCCCTGGCATGGAGATCCATGGGTACATGTCCTTTGAGCTGTCAACCTCTTGTTGCCATGCTATCACTTTACTTTCCCCCCTGTCCCACCTCTGTTCTCTCCTATGTAGACTCATTATTGATTCTAAGATATATCTCGGGTTGCCCTGGGTGGTCACCTTCCATGTTCTCCCGCATATGTTGCACTCCCCTGCTGCCTCACATTTTGGCTACAGGGGACTGCAAGTGGGAGTTTTCTACCATTTGCTATTTGATGTTGGCAGTTTTCAGGGTTCTGTCTCCCGCTTTATTCCTATATCACTTCTTTTTCTTTCTCTTTCATCACTATCACTTTTGTTTCTTTCTGTGTGTTCTTTTCACTGCTTCTTATCCTCCCTCCCTTCTGTGTTGTTCCTCTGTGGGGGTGCTCGGTCTTTGAGGCCACATCATTTGACTTTACTGCCTCTACCCTTGTGGTCATTCATTGTTTTGTTTACTGTTGTACGCATTGTACTTGCTACTTCATTTTTTGTGCACTAGGGCGGGCCCTGTTGCTGTGGTGATGTCATGGGGTGTTGTCCTAACACTCTTTTGAGGGGTATTTATACGTGGTGTTTTATTGCACACTGTGTGTTACATTGTTGCCCTGATGAAGGGTCCCTGCGTGGCCCTGAAACGTTGGTTATAATTATTGCAACATGTATGATGATTTGTCCAATTAAATAGACTTTTTCGTTTGAATATTTTCCAATGAGTGCTGGTGATTCCTTTTCATTTGCTCTTTATAATATGACATTTACCTTTGCCAATTTTTATCTTGCAAACCAAGGCCAACTGTCTGTGGTCCAAAAAAATTTCACTCATTTGGAGCATTTCAGAGAAGGATATTTGATTGTCGGGGAAGACATCAATTTTCCTCTTGAGCCTTCTGTCAGCAGTGCCAATGGTTTGGCAGAAGAAGGAAGTGGAACTCACTGGCAGGAAATGGCCTGAAGCATCCGAAGGCAGAGGTACAAAAGGGTTAATCCAAAGAGAAGACAAGTCCAATCCGAGTCGAGGCAGGCAGCAAAGGTTCAGGGGCGAAAGGCAGTCCAAGGTCGGCAACAGGAGGTCCAGATAAAGGGGGTCAGGAAACAAAGCAAGGCACATGTACAGGGAGCTAGGAAATCACACCACAGGATGAGATAACTCAGCAACAAGCCAGAGCTCTGGCCAGGTTTTTATAGCCAGGGGGTGTAAGTCCCCCCCCCCTGTCACCGAGGCAACCAGGAGGCTTCTCTCCACGAGAGCCAATGGCAGGCGAGAGGTGGTATGGGTGTGTACAGGAACCTCCCCCAGCTAGGTCCACACCTGAGGCCTAAAGAGGTGCAGGCACGCTATGCATGTGCTCCTGGGGATGCGCGCGCAGCCTGCGTACTGCGTATGCGCACCTGCCGCACGACTCGCGCATGCGCACCTGCAACCCGGGCGCCAGTGGTTCTGCCAGGCTGGAGAGAGACCCGTACCCTGCGCCGTGCCCACTGACCCTGTGGGGAGGTGACACCCCTGGTTTCCTGACACCTTCTTCTGGTAAGTCCCATGTTCCTTTATCCTCTATAAATAGGAAGTATCTTAGGATGCTGCAGTTGGTTGAGGTGTGACACATCCTTCAGGGATTACACCTACTACTCTGCACCACACTCTTCCTTTAGTTGGATTGACTACCTTTTTGTGTAACATTCTCTTCTTAGCTGGCATCCCACCTCTCATGTTGGCTCCCAAGTGTGGTTGGACCATTTTCCTTTTTTCCTGCTGAGGACCTTTACTCCTCAATTACTTCGGAAAAGAGATCTTGAAAATTATAAGCTGTCTCCCATTGGGGAAGAGTCCGGGCCAGAATGGCTAAACTGACTTCTTCTATAAGACCTTATGCAACTCTTATGTGCCCATCCTGAAGCGGATGTTTAACTTGATATCTGAGGATTGTCCCTTCTCCAAACAATCTCAGGAGGCACATATTTCAGTTATTCCAAGGGACAATAAGGACCACACTCCATGTGCTACTTACTGCCCAATTTCCTTAATCAATGTGGACCTAAATATATTTGGCACAGGTAGGCATTCTGGAATGCCTCATTGCCAAAATGAAGGCTCTACATCAGGCCCCTTTTACTAGGGTATGTGTTAATGGGATCCTTTCTGATTTGATCTCCATCTTCGATGGGACTCGTCAGGGCTGTCTACACTCCCCCTACCTGTGTATTCTGGCTATGGTACACTTGGTACCATAGCCCTTAATTCTTTGATCTGTAGGGTTGCCCTAGAAACTCATGAATTTAAGCACAGCTTACAGTATATGCAGAAGATCTTCTGATATATGTTACGAATCCATGGATTGCTATCCCGGCCCTTTCACAGGAGCTCTCCCAATTTGCTGCCCTGATTAATTTTAAAGTAAATATGCATAAATTGGATGTCTTTAATGTGTCTCTACCGACCCAAACCGTTGTGGACCTCCAACACAGCTTTGCTTTTGTTTGGCAAACTGCTGTGCTCGTATACCTAGATGTTTTCCTATCCCCTTCCCCAGAAGTACTGTATAACTTAAATTACAAGCCTTTTTTGTCATCTATCAATGCCAAGTTGCAAACTTGGTCACGATTGAACCATAATTGGTTTGACAGCCTTTATAAGATGCATATACTCCTTCTGCCTCCTCTATGTGTTCCAGAGGGTCCCTATTGTACTACCGGAAGTGTTATGTTGTGGCCCCTGTAGTCTAGACTTCCACCCCCCC
>NW_017307224.1:226578-344721 GCF_000935625.1 Nanorana parkeri
TACACCATCCCACCCCCCCCCCCCCCTTGTCCCCCCGTGTCTTCCCTCATACCCGCTTTCGTCTGATGTGTCCTTGCTCTCTTTTTGTCTTTCTCCGTCTTTTTCTCTTTCTTCTATTTTTAGGCCAATGAGATTTTGATCTTGGAATTTATTTGCTGCCCTCTATTGTTTACCCCTCCAGGGGGTCCATGTGCTTGGTCTCGGGTCCCACCTGTAGAACCTGACAGCCTCTATATGTTTATGTTTGTGAAATTCTGTTTACTAGGCTTGTCATGTACATAGCTATGGAGGAGAGGGGACTGACTTTGTGGTGTCTATTAGTCTTTCCTTTCACTGCCTGTTCTCTGTTTGGTGTTACCAATTTTGAATAAATAAATATAATCTTTAAAAAATTATGTAGCTTGTCCCGGAAGGTGCCTTCAGAGTGCACATCCTGACTGGAAAAAAGGGAAAGGTTGTGATGGTAGCAAACTTTCCATGTTTCAAAGTTATTACCACAGTTGTGTAGTTTCTAAACTCTCGTGTACTATCTGCTTCTAGAGTGCTCAGCTGCAAATAAACAATTAAATAATGCCTGGCACAGAGAACATGACAGAAGGATGATAATGTAGGCAGATTTTAAGGCCTTAAACTATATCTAAATCCAAAACTTTTTTCATTTGGACATGCCGTCCTGTAGACAAAACAGTAAAGTGGGGTATACATGCTTCTATTTTCTAAGTCTAATATGCTGTGCAGAGAATTGGAGCTTTTTGCCACCACTATGCATTGCTCATGTGTTCCAGCAACCGAAAGTGCCAAACCGTGCATGTGCTGATGTAATTTCCTTCCCCAGACAGTGAATAAGGTACACAGTTGCGTTGCCAGGTAACCTTCACCAGGTGGCACATAAATACACACTACTGCAGAAAATAAAAATTGAGGTAATTAGCTAGTGGGTCAGCAAAACCATAGACATAGTCATAGACATACACAAATCACGGAAAAAAACCAGTGTGTTGAAATAAAACAAGGTAGAGCAAAGGAGAAGATCTAGATGACATAACTGGCTTAACAAGTAAGACAAAATGCAAATAACAATAACTATAGCTATAGAACACTAGGGGAGTTATTCACTAAGCTGCTGATGGATTTAGCAAACCGTTTGGCTAATCTTTCAGCTCGCTTTGGCTGCTGAAACCCTTTGGATTCTGCTGGACTGAAGGTCTGCTGTACGCACTATTCTCAATAGCACGTACAGCAGCTGAAGGCAGTCAAAGTGAACAGCCGAGGCGAATGCACATGTGTCGGCTTGGCTAAGCCGAACACACAGCCAGAGTGGGGAGAACTGTCCGCCAAAGTGAACCAAATCCCCTGCAGGTTGTTAAAAAATAGAATAATGATAATAAAACAAAACAGCATGAGGTTCCCCTCCCCAATTTATACCAGACCCTTTAGTCTGGAAGGAATGTTAGGGGGGTCCCCCGACGTAAAAAAAATGTGTGGGGTTCCCCTACAAATCCATACCAGATCCTTTTAGTCTGGTAGGAATTTTAAGAGAGCCCCAAAAAAGGGGGAAAAAAACGTGTGCTCCACCTAAACTTCAATACCAGATCCTTAATCCGAGCAGTGGCATGGCAAGGCAGGCACGGGGGAGATGAGCGAGAGCCCCCCCTCCCTGCACCATGATAGGTCCCATGCCCTCGGCATTGGAAGGGTGCTTTTTCAGTAGAGGACGCCCTGGAAAAGCACCTTGTCCCCATGCCAATGTATGTTGTATGTAGAAGTTGTGGGAGTCTGCTGGCAGTCTGCATCTGGGTACCCCCTTTCATAAATGGAGCACCCTAATGCCGCCCGCCACATGTGAATGAGTAAGGGGTACTTGTTACCCCTACTTATTCACCAAAGAGTTGAGTAAATAGTAACTATAAAACTCCACACCATGAAAAATTCCTTTAATTGAACAAAAAACAAAAGTCAGTTTTTGACAGGTCCTTTATTATAAAAAAATAAATCATCCAGCGATGTAAACCAACATCAATCACAATGAACAACACCCAACAACTGGCGTCATGACTGACTTCACTCATTAGTTTACATTCGTGCCAGACCTGTCATTTTGCGGCAGGAGTTCGGTGGTAGCAGCTGGGTTGGCGGGCGTTGCGACTTTTTTGATTTTGGCGAGTCGGCGAGCGTCATTCATTGTGATTTATGTTGGATTACATCGCAGATAATCTAAAGACTACAGGATTACATTCCATAGCAGAATCTACAGGATTCAAGAACAATACAAAGTCAGCATATTGTTTGTGGGATTCCCCCAGCATTACCCCCAGAAAAATATTGTATCATCTCAATTCATAGGCAATTTATAAAGATACAAATGACCAATTGAGCAAATTAGAGGATACCACTGAACTGCCCATGGCAGCACGAAAATTTGTTTAAAATTATTGAGAATAAATTCAATGCCCTGTAGGATAAAATTGTTAGGAATTTAAGTGGGACCTCATAGAAGAAAAATCTGCATGGCACTGTTGCCATCTTTATTAAGGATATTCGTGTTCAATGAGCTAATTTCCATACTTGCATGAAGATACCCAGGTGCAAATGTAACATCCTTCAGTTTAATCAATTGAGTGCTCTATATCTTTTAGATATGAAGGGAAAGTGGTGATGAGAGATGGGAGAAGAAAATCAAGGAATTTGGCCAATGGCTGTGTAACCCCTCCAGGACCAAAAACAGCAGGGGAAACATGAAGAAGTCTTTATCCTTAATGAACTTTTGGTAGCCCATATGTTATGGGGAAACAAATGATATTTGACCTGAAGGTATTCTGCGGTGTTCTCAGTGATCTATCTATTCAATACTCCACTATCACTGATGAAACGGTATCACGTATACTGTATATCGGTTGATAAGTTTCAGTGTCATCTAGCACATCAAACATACCCTGGAAGTAGTCAGAATAGTCAAGAACAAGAATTTCACGTCCATTATCCACAGGTTTTAAATGATTTATTTGTTCTATGTATTTATTTAGCGTGGACAATTTACGAAGCAGTTTACATTGTGCACATTCACATCAGTCACTGCCCTCACGGAGCTTACATTCTAAGGTCCCTATCTCACATGAATGCATACAGTGTTGATTTAGACAGGAGCCAATTAACCTACCAACATAACTTTGGAGTGTGGGAGGAAACTGGAGCACCAGGAGGAAACCCACACAAGCACAGGGAGAACACACAGAGAACATGCAAACCCCTTGCATTTAATTTCATTTGTCCCGTTTACTGGCATCATTCCACACTCTTTCCAAACATAACAAAAATGTATTCACTTTAGCTATACTTAAAACAAAATGTGAAAAAAATACTGTTTATTTTATTAGAAAGAGCACCTTCAGTGAGAACCAATGTCCATACAAGAACAGAATACAATTGTATACTCTCCTTTTCCTTTTAAATTGTAGGTACTACGGCCAAGGTTCTTATTCCTAATCTTTCACATATCTGTATAATTTGTAATAGATTTAAGAGGATTAAATGCTTTATTAATGCCCCTATATGTCTTCCATTTTACAGTGTTTCTAAAGTTGTTGGTGCAATATAAAATAATAATAAAAATCATAACAACAATACATATACATTAATAAGAACAACTCGCCTTATTTCATAAGATCAGTTATCACAATTCCTCACAAGATGGCAGTGTAGGACTACCCCAATAGACTAGAGATTTCCAATGGTTTCTTTGCTGCTGAAATATTATCTCAAATCTGACTGGTAATGAGTAAACTAGAAGGCATTGGAAATCTTTATGTCGTGCAGGACAAGAAAGTTCACTGGCGTCTGGGGTAGTCATGCTCACTGCTATTAATAACATTGATGTTAAGGAGTGTTTGTTTTCTTGTACCCAGTACACTATAACAAGCTGCTCCTAACATTGTTGATCTGAAAATATTTACTTCAAAGACGACGTCCGTGAAGTTCTTTTTACAGGGACTATTACTGACTGGTGAATTTATCTGTCCATGTTATTGTCAGGGAAGTTAATGTAAATGCAATTATTACAACCTCATGTAAGCTTTAATATGCAATGTAAAAGTCATCCTATATTTTTTAATCTGCAGCTACCGTTAGAATAAAACCTGGTGATTCTCCCATGAAGATCCTTCTGCAGGTAATTCCTGTGAAAGGGTGACATTGTCTCCTCTCTCTTGGCCCCTGATGTAGAGAACAAGTTGTTATTTCAAAGCACCCATTGTCCGCTGCTGTCACCATTACGGACATGCGTGGACTTGGTGCAAATTAAGCCTGTGCAAAACTGTTGGTGACACATCCCCTTCTTGGACCATTCAGCACTGGCAGGAGCATTCCCGGCCCTTTGTTATATGTAGCTGGGGGCCAGGCAATGCTACAGCCACGGCTGACTGGGCCAAGAGGGGGATAGGTCACTGCTTGTTTTGTGTGGGCTTGCATGAACCTTTGTCGATCTTATTTTGTACTAAGCCTGCCCACATCCATAGTCACCATCAAGAAACTCAACCTGAGAAATGCCTTGCAGCCATCACTGGAGTGCATGTATGTAGACAGGAAATGGTTGCAAAGAGGCTGCATGAGTTCAATGACCGTGAAATGCAACAGAGGACAAAAAAAGGTGAAAATAAGTATTTTATGAAAAAAAAGGCAGTTGTTTATGATGCACGGTGCTTTAGCAAACTGATTCTCAACCAGTTAGGGCCAGTTCACACCACAAACTCCGTGTTCCAGTGCGTTCGGCCACTGGAACGCAAGCCAGCCGGCTCCCTGTGTTCAGGGACGGGGGGGGGGGGGGGGGGAAAATTAAGACTGATTAGTTAGCACACTCCGGGGGGGGGGGGGGGGGGGGTCGTGGCAGTGCATTGAAGTCAATGGCGCCGCAACAGTCTTGGGGCCTCTATTCTTCCCTATTAAAATTGCAAGTTTATGGAGAACCTACTGGGGAAATGTATCAAAACTGGAGCTGGCAGAATCTGGAGCAGTTGGCCATGGCAACCAATCAGCTACTCTCTTCAGTTTGTTCAGGTACGCTTTGAAAATAAAAGATAGAAGCTGACTGTATGCAATGGGCAACTGCTGCAGGTTTTGTTTGCACCAGTTTTAATAGATTCCTCTCAGTGGTGACTGAAAGCACTGCAGCACATCAGAACAAAAATGCAATATACAGGTGAAATTCGAATAATTAGAATATCGTGCAAAGTTCATTTATTTCATTAATGCAACTTAAAAGGTGAAACTACTATATGAGATAGACTCAATACATGCAAAGCAAGATAATTCAAGCCGTGATTTGTCATAATTGTGATGATTATGGCTTACAGCTCATGAAAACCCCAAGAACCCCAAATCCACAACCTCAAAAAAGTAGATTATTACATGCAATCAATAAAACAAGGATTGTACCTAGAACAATATCGGACCTCTGAAAAGTACAAGCATGCATATGTACTCAGTACTTGGTTTGGGCCCCTTTGCAGCACTTACTGCAATTACTTTTGCACGATATTCTAATTATTCAAGTTTCACCTGTATGTATGTTTGGCCTAACAATGTGCAGACCTTCATTGTTTTCTGCTTTGTCTTGCAG
This sequence comes from Nanorana parkeri, assembly GCF_000935625.1. NCBI lineage: Eukaryota > Metazoa > Chordata > Amphibia > Anura > Dicroglossidae > Nanorana > Nanorana parkeri. The sequence continues at coordinate 232,190 of NW_017307224.1, forward strand.
GAATCACCCTTCATTCCACATAAAGCAGATGGCTGTCAAAGTTGGTAAAGCAATATGAAAAGGACAACTCCAACCATAACATTTTATTTTGGGGGTTATTCACAAAGCTGCCGAAGGCAGCCAAGTGAATAACCCAGCCGAAGTGAAGTGAGCTGAACGCTTTTCGGCTATTCACTTCTGGTTTGTACGGCTGATTTCAGCCGTACATTGGCAAAAATCAGCCGTAAATCAGCTGCCTTTGGTCAGCCGAATATGCTCTGGTACCGAGGTAGCAAGGAGAAAAGAAAAAGAGTGAAATAAAAAAAAAAGTTGAAAAATTATTAAAAAAATTTAAGGAAATATGAAAATGTAAAAAAAATGTAAATAGTTTAAAGAAAAAAAGAAAATTAAAAATAATTTTAAAAAACGCCGGGTGGAGCTAGCAGTGACAGGTAGCTCCGCCCAACTGTTTCCTATTAGCCGTGACCTGCCAGAGTCTTCTAGCAGGTCCCGGCCAATGAATAACAACTGTTTAATGACAGATCAGCGTCCCCAGGTCATTTAGGGATACTGATCTGTCATTTGCATGGAGTTCGGTCGGCTTCAGCCGACCTTTCTCATTCGGCCGACATGTTTCAGCTGTCACTTCAGCTCAGTGGAGCCGAAGCATATGCCTTCAGCTCGGTTGCCTTCGGCTGCTGTAAAGGCTTTTTTGAATAGCCTGTACAGCAGCCCTTTGGTTCGACTGAACCGAAGGGCAGAGGCGGCCGAAGAGAGCCGAAGAATCAGCGGAAGCTACGACTGTATCCTTCGGCTCCATAGTGAATAACCCCCTTTGTTTTGGATAGAGTGGAGGAGGGTTGGGCCCCCTGTGGCCCAATTGGGAAGATTCCCCTTCCTGTCAGAACAGGAATTGATGGGAAATCTCTTTGATGGGGACAGTGACAAATACACATATGTAGTACAGCGGGGAGGGTTAGAAGTCCTGACAGTGTTTTTATTGCTTGTTCCCTTGCCAACTGCTTTTCCTACTGCTTGTCTGGGTGTCACTGAGACAGGAAAAGAGGAAAAAAATCTCCCCACTGGGGCCAAACACAGAAATAAAAAGCTATTCATTTCAACTCCAAAATGCAGAAGTCAGGCTTTAAACTTAAGAGGATAAAAAAGAAAGAAGGTATATGTAATATTTGTGTTCCCTTGTGAGATACTGTATATTTCACTGGTCATGTTTACAGACATGTTGCAACACAGGCAACATGCATGGACATAGTAAAATGTGTTGTTTTCTATAGTAGTCATTTCTATTAAAGGTACACAACTGCAGTGAGTATTACTGCAGATCACATTGCTTATATAAGCCATTGTGAATGAGCTCTGCATATTATGCAAGCAGCCTTATTTCAATAGTCTGGGATACTGGTACCACAGCATAATAATACTCCATAGCAGATGAAATGTGTATGAAGTACCTTTGCTTGAAGTCTTAACATCTGCAAGTCCCCAGGATGCCTAGCTCAGATATGTCACTATTTCTCATTTTTAAAGATTCTCTGCTGACTTGTAAGTTACTACTATGACATATATCTATTAGAACAATATTTGAATCATATACAAAGTATGCAGTAGCTAATATAGTAATGTTAACAATACTAATAATTTTATCAAAATTATATTTTTTCCTTTTATAAGATAGCTATGCAATTGTAAATGATTTGTTTATATTATGGCTCCATTTTCTTTTATTAGTGGTTGGACAGATGTGGTCATGTTACTACATGGAAGGTTCATAACCAGATTTGGATTTACACTGAAACTGAATTTGAAGTTTGGAGATGGAGAAAGACTCTGCAATAGCATGCAATGCCAAGCTGCATCTAACAAAGCGCTTAGAATACTAACTTGTATTAAAAGAGTGTTTTATTTAAAGGAAAGAAATATAATTCTTCCACTTTATAAAACACTGGTTCGGCTGCATCTGGAGTATGTGGTTCAGTTTTGGTCAGCTATCCATAGGCAGGATGTCTAAGAGCTAGACAATGTCCAGGGAAGGGTGACTAAATTAGTTATGGGGGGTGAATGGCCTTACTTATCAACAATGACTACAAACATGTAATTTGTTCTCCTTAGAGAAGAGACGCTTAAGAGGTGACATGATTGCAATTTACGAACTTCTCAATGGGGACAAAAATATAGAGAATACTGAACTTAAACCAAAAACTTTGAGGAAAGCACGAGGGTACAACAAGAAATTAGAGACGATGGGGTATTATCTTAAACTGTGCAAGGTGTTCTTTACTGTGAGAGAGGTAAACATGTGGAATTCACTACCACAGATAGCTGTAGCAGCAGAAAACTTAAACAGCTTCAAAAAACACGGATGAGTTCCTCAGTTCACAGAATATACAGGGTTATGGGAATTGCTAAAATGCCTTATACACACACACTCGCACACGCTACATAGGTTTCACCTGATGGTCCTGTGTCTTTACTCAACCTCACCTACTATGTAACCAGGGCATTCCCTATAATGAGGCAGCTGTTACCTCAGGCTGCATCTCATTGGGTCACCAACTGCCCCCTTTCCAGCAAGAGTATCAAAGGTTGCTAAGAGCTCTTAGCTCTTGGCAACCTGGGCCCCCCTCCTCCCCTGCCTGCCTCAGGTGGTGAATAGCCTAGGGACTGACCTGTATGTAACTATGAATATTGGTTCAGACATCTCTTTGTTGATCAATTCATCTCCTCTCATGCAAGAAATACTGTCCAATACAACAACAGTTTCATTGCTGGTATTATTATTATGTATGTATGTATGTATGTATGTATGTATGTATGTATGTACATGCAGATTTGCCCAGTCGGCAGAGGATAACACTAGGTTTAAACCTAGCTCAAACACTAGGTTTAAACCTAGCTCAGTATGCTGGCCCTGTGCCTGAGCAAAAGCATCTGCTACTCCTTGACAACACTTTGGAAGTTATCCAGTGAATACTGTGATCTGCTACTTTGGTTGTGACTCAGTTTGTTCTCTGGCATCTGTTCCAATCTCGTACTCCTGGTTTCGACTCATCTTGCCTTTTGTTGCCTTAAGTTATGATTCTGCTTGGATCCTTTTCACTGCTGTCTATCTGCTTACTGCCTCAAAGTTGTTCCTGATTCTCTGACTGCTTACCTGAATTTGACTATTACATAGCATCATGATTTGACACTCACGGTATCCTACTGTCAACTGGCAACCTAGCAACTTGGGAGCAACCACAACCCACCTTTGCCATAAGGAGCTTTGGTAAAGACTAGGAGCCAGCACCTCAGTGAAATCCTTCTAAAACCACTGATATTATGGAGGATTCACCTATACCATTGATAGACTAATTCCTTTTTTTAATAAATAAACTATGCTTCTTATAAGTGTGTGACCTATATGTTATAGCTAGCAAGTCACATGACGCAGCCCGTTTTCTGCTTCACTGCACTTGCCAGTGACTGAGAAATGACAATTCATGAAATGGGTACAAACAGATAAAGAATGGACTTTTCCAGTATGATTTGTTAGTTATATCAAAGGAAATATGAATTACATGCAATATTATGCAATTTTGGAAAGTAATGTGCCAAGTAAGCTCCTTCTCTAATTCTGTTTTCAGGTTCCCATGGCTGTTACAGGAAGGAAACTAGGCTGAGGATGACCACCGTATGACAGGAACCACAGGTATAGGGACAGTAGTAGAAAAGGATTCAAGAAATCAAATGTATTTTTATGGTGATGGAATCTATATATTTTTTATTCATCTCTTGGTTACCAAGGGGAGGATGCCAGTGGATTTCCTCATCCTATTTGGCACAAGAACGTAAATAGAAAACAGGTTCAAAGAAGGATTGGATGGAACAAGGCAAATTTTAATCTGTAATCTAGGCAAGATCCATCCTGGATTCAGGATACAACTGAGTTAAATGCAAAGACATCAAAGAAATTGAAGTGGTGGAGCCTTCTTTCTAAGATGGATCTGTTTTGTTCCCAAACAATTTGGTAGGATTGCATCAAACATGGCACATTTTTCTCGATAAAAATAAGGCAAGATCCATTGTAGATTCAGCTTAAAACTGGGCATTGAAATACTTTTTTTGCACTTGAAAGTGCTGGCATCAAAGAAACAGTAGTGGTGGAGACTTTTCTCTTAGGTAGTATTTGTTTGGTTCCTCCCCACCCACACTCAAGACTTCTGAGTAGGCATGAAAGCCATATGTGGCAGGAAACAGAGTACACAATCATAATTAGTGTAGGCTTCTCCTGAAGAAGAGAATCTTCACAAAACTTGAGAATATACAATATACCTTCTCATTCATTTCCTGCTAAGAGGAAAAAAGATGGAGTAAAATATTCTGGGAGAGACTTATGTAAAAACCTTGTTTACAGCATATAAGAGATTATAAGAAGATACGGCTACATTAAATATGATGGGAGATGTTAATGTTATTCATAATTATTATTATACGGGATTTATATAGAGCCAACAGTTTGTGCAGCGCTTTACAATATAAGGAAGACATTACAATTACAATACAATTCAAAACAAGATGGTAAGGAGGGCCCTGCCGTGAAGACTTACAATCTAAAAGGGCGGGGGAAGTGATACATGAGGAGGTAGCTGTGTGGGGATGAATTGTTTGAGAAAGTGATAATTCAGTGGTCAGGTTGAGGTGGGATAGGCTGCAATGGTCTGCAGTGTCTATAGTTGGGATGGGGGCCTGCTGAAATAGTTTATCAGCCTGTTGAGGTGAGAAGATTGATTGTGCTGCTGATCTTGTGCTACTTTTATACATCACTACCATTTATATAAATGCATGTTTAGTTGGTAAGGGAAGATTAAAGTAGTATTAAGGTCTGCGCGTTTTTTACTTTAATGCATTCTCTGCATTTGGATAAAAACCATCCAGAACCTTTTTCTCCCCCAGTCCCCTCCACACTTACATGTCAGCAAAGCTCATCCCCACCGCCGGTCCCGAAGTGATCCTGTACTTCCTGGTTGCTAGGGGAGGATACTGATGGCAGAGGAGCCGTAGGCTCCTTCTGCCATCAATCAAAGTGTTGGTCAGAGAGAAGGAGCGTGACCTGCCACAGGGCTGAGTGTGTCTGTGGACGCACACAGCCACTGAGGGCACGAGCGCACATGGATGTCTATATTAGCCGATGGAGGCACCAGTGCAGGGTGCGGGAGGAAGAGCGCTGCGGGGACCCACTTGAAAACAAGGAATTTAAAACTTTTAAAGAAAAACAACAACATCCTCAGGCAGAGGCGAGTCTCCTTATAGCAAATATTTTTTTTTACAAAAGGAAGGTTTAATATTGCTTTAATTATAGGAATGATGAACTTTACCCACTCTAAGCAGGCAGCACCTTGCAAACTTAAACATCATATTATGTGCAATGATGTTCACTTACCCAGAGCGACCAATCAGATGTCAGCTTAGTTTATGGTGCAATCATCAATGTGAGATGATATTTAATTCGGTTAGTATGTTCTGCACATTTCCTTAATTATAGCATCTACTTTTCTTTTATTTACTTTTCCTTATTTACATTCCCAGATTGTCCTGTTTTACCTTGGCAAAGCATTAAGTAATGGTGAGAATGCAGAACAGCTGTCAGTGGGGAACTTTGTATAATAACCTCATCGTGTCACATACGCTGCCTGGCTGTGGAAGCTATTTATGGAATGAGACGTTCACACCTGACACATTATTGAATGGTGAGCTCTGGATTTTCTCACTAACAATTTCATGATGGATTGTACCACCCCTGAGAATCCCTCTCTATAATAGAGCATTTGTCCTGTATAGTCTATAGGTTTTTATTGCTCTAGTTGAGTCATTGGTACATAATATGATATTTCCAGGGTATTCATTGCATGTTACCATTACAGAGTACAATGAAATCATGTAAAAGTCTTCACAGTGGTTTATTTTTTTAGTTTATTTTTTTTAGAGTGAGAAGGAGTTATTATTTCTGTCAGTCTTATATTGCTAATCAAAGAAAAAGTCAGCAGGCCAAAACAAGATCCAGATGAAGAGTTTACTGAAATACCGTATCATAATAAAATAAATCCTGGTATCACAGGTGTTTTTATTCTGATATAGGACTTCAGTAAACTCTTCATCTTGATCTTATTTCTGTGTTCTGGCTTTTTCCATGATTGGATTTACACGGTACCACGGTTTAGCCGTGCACCCTCCCTCACACAGGGGGGAGCAAGATGTCTGTGCAGTATGGTTTAATGAACTTTTAGACATATATTGCTGTCTGTGATTCTATTGGGGTGATTTTTCTTCACTTTCTTTTATGCCTATACTATAAATGGGAGTTGCAGTTGACACAGGGACAGGAAAACATAGAAAGCAATAAAAAAAAATCCTGAGCCTCATTTATTCTACTAAAAATGTGTTTTCCTTATCATAAATTAAAGTGATTTTAAACACAAAAAGGTTTTTAAGCTATTTCAAATGCCAATAAAATCCCTCTCAGTGGATGCTGCTCCTTGCTGTTAAAAAGGTTCAGCTACCTGCAAAATCTCCTGAACACTGGCCCTGATATCCTGTTTTAGCGTGGCTCTCTTCCTTTCAGGGTCCTATGGAGCCACCCTTGTGTCTGCTAGTAAGCTTTATGTGTGTCCCGAGGTCCCCCTCCAGTGCAGATTTCACTAACAGTTCTGGGATGGCCTCCTCAGTCTGCATTACCTTCTTCAGGTGTTGCCCCCTCTTCTGCCTTATCCATTTGGGGAGTTTTCTACAGCTATGCTAGATTTTAAGAACAAAATCACTAGCAGGAGAATGGACTCAGAACACACAGTCATTAAGCGTACCTCTTCACTGCCCCCTCCTGATTCTTTATTGGTTATTCCTGTAGCTGTGGCAATCTCTGAGCCTACAGTACTGCTGCAGGTACGCTCTCTGATGAGGAGTCTTACAAACCCATTCTGGATGAGTTTGTATCTGAGGAGCCTCAATCTGTTCATATAACTCCCACAGATAAAGATATCATATCAGCTCTTAATGAGATGGTGCACACTTGATTAAAGATGTGCTTCTGTCCCACTGTCTGGCCTCAGTTCCTCCAAAGATGATTTCTTTTCACTGCTTGGATGTGGTTTATGCTTAGCATGTCTATCCTGCAGCCACCAGTTCCTTTAGAAAGATTAACGCTCTTATTGTCATTCCTGTTGGTTTTCATGATGGACAGCAAGTGCTCGATGACTCGGGTTCCTCCTTTTCCTGTCAAGGCACAATCTACTAGGTCTGTAAGTGCATCTTTAGCTGATGCAAGCTTAGGATGCAAGATCCTTCAGGCAGTTCCTTGAGCTGCAGTCTGGTTTCAGCTTACACTGTTGTTATATGGGCTTGTTAGTGTTTTGTTGCTGTTGCCCACCCCTAAGGCGGACTGCTTTTGGATGTCCTAATTGACCCTGAATTACTTAAGATCATGTGTCCCTAATGAATGATAAAGAAAACAAGTTTTTTTGTTCACTGTAAAATCCATTTTGTGAAGTTCATTAATGGACACTGGTCCCACCCCACTGTGTTTGTGATCATATTGCTTTTCTACAAAATTTAAGCATGATGGGGTTGGGAGGCATTATACTGGACTGGTTAAAGGCGTTGTTGTTTGCTAGTGTTTAATTCCTCTTGTAGGCAGCAGTATACCCCAGTTGTTTTTAAATTAATTCTGATCCTGTGTCCCTTAATGAACTTTTTTTCTGAGTCCCCATTGGACATAGGAACCATGGTTAATGACAAGTAGGCCTACTAGGAGTGCCACTAAAGTCCTCTGCACCAAAATGTAGAATGAGAAACCTGGCTCCATAACATCTCCTTAGAAACATGATTAAGCTCATCCTTGGGTGAAACACATCAGAGGGGGAGGTCCCAATCAAAGCTTTGTTGTTCATGTCTCCAAAAAAATAATGTTTTATTAAAAATAGGAATAATTGATGTGCATCAAGTCTTTCATCTTGTAGATTATGTTTTAAATTGTGTAGACATATATTGACACCTGTGCAATACATGAATGCAGAGTTTGTGGCTGTCTGCATTTTTTCAAATCAATAGTCTTTAAAGGTGATTATAACCACATATTTGTCATATGTTTATGTTTCAGTTAGAAAAGTCTATGAAATGTTTTTTTTATGTATGCATTTGCGACCCATGCACTTGCAGTCGAGGGTAGCCAACTGAGACAGTTTCGCACAGGTCTGCAACAGAATAACCACTGGAGATTAGACAAACTTTCATAAAGAGGAGACAGATTTTCACTCACTCACAGACACACAATTAGGTAGTAGTCAGATTTAATTCTGTTACAGTAAAACTTTAGCTGAGAGTGGAATTTATAAATCAACAATTATAATAAATCTGTCATTGCTCCTCTTTTGCACTGCCTTGCTGTGTGACGGAATTGATACATGTCCCATAATTGTATCTAGTTATCTTAGAATATTTATATTAGCATAACAAAGAAAGAGTAAAGTCAAGCAAGGGTATGTGGATCATTGTCCAGTTTGTACAATGTTGGCTAGATGGAACAAGGAGTGTTTAAACAACCGTGATTGATCATTGCTTTAAGTAGATCTGTGGCCAGGCTTTGGACATTTAAGCATTTGCATGCGATTTAACATGCAGTTAAATAACTTTAACACAAGCCTTTACTAACCTGTATAGCTGCAGGCACCGTGGAGCAATTCATCTTCAAATTCACTGTAGAAGCAGTGAAGTTGTTTGTCTAAGCTCACCCGGCTACTCCTTTCCAGCAGTAACTTGTCAGCCTTTGCTCCTTCTAATCTCTAATGTAAATACAGAATAAGTGCAATGGCATGGGAAGCTGAATTGCTGAGTTAAAAATGTCTAGATACTTGAATGTCCATGGCCTAGCCACAAGGTTCACTTTAAGGGGGCAGGGGGTAGTTGGCAATGGTCTGCAGTGTCTTTTGTTGGGATGGTGGCCTGCTAAAATAGTGTATCAGCCTGCAGAGGTGAGAAGGGAAAGTTGGAGAAAAGGGGGTGGGGGTATTCAAAGTGCAGATCAGAGGGCAATTAGATTGAACAGAAGTTATGGTTAGAAAGACATGAAGCAGGCATATAAATAAAGCTATCACTTAAAACATCAGACATAAACAGGCTTAGATAATAATTACAATAGTACAAACAATGAATACAATTACATTAAGAATAGCAGAGTTGCAGAGGTAAAGTTTTAAGCATTTGGTAGCATAAGTTAGATGTTCATATGAAGTATTCCATTCACCTTGATTGTCAGTTGTTGTAATGTTAGCTGAGCTTGTTTCAGAGATGTTAATGGTGCTGGTGCAATGTATGAAATAATTTTGTTTGCCAAATGGATAGTTTGAAAGCTGTGAATACAGTAAAGTTTGTGTTTCTTTATGACATGTGATTGTACAACTCAATTCTTGGGCTACCTCATAAATCCTATTACAATGTTTTTAAAAGAGAACCAAACCTTTTTTGGCCGTAGTTTTTTTTAGCGTCACAGGAGGATATTTACTAATGTCCTCCTGTGACCCAAAACTCAGCATATAGTAGACTTTTGCCCGCTAAATGCTGACAGAGCAGGGCCACGCTGCAGCCAGGGCAGGTCCCATCAAAATTGTCAGTATCCGCCCCCTGCCTGATTTACAGCTGGATTTGCCTCTCTAGAGCCAGATGTGCCTGCCCCCTCCCTTATGTGTCCCTCCTGTCAGCCCTGTAGGAACAGAGAGGGGAGAAGACAATCCTTGTGGGGACTGTCAGTCACTGCTCTCTGTGGGGAGAAGATCGTGAACTAAGAAATCGGTGATTTGTGATTGTTCAGTTCTCAATCAATAGAGCCGACTTGTGACAGCTACAGTGTGGTACGTCGGCCCTAACTATAGGGATGAGTGGATTTCACTCTCCCCAATAATACTCCTTTAACTTCTTCTAAATTTTGATATAGCAGCATAATATTATAAAATAATATTATGCTGATATTTCAAAATAAGACACTCTCACCATATGACTGGAACATAATTATTATTATTATACAGGATTTATATAGCGCCAATAGTTTGTACAGCGCTTTACAATATAAGGAAGACATTACAGTCACAATACAATTCAAGACAAAATGGTAAGGAGGGCCCTGCCCGTGAGGGCTTACAATCTAAAAGGGAGGGGGAAGTGATACATGAGGAGGTAGCTGCGACTGTTAGTAGCAATGTTAAAGTCACCAAGAATGATAGTCGGTATTTCTGAGGAGAGAAAGTAGGGTAGCCAGGCAGAGAAGTCATCCAGAAAGCGAGATACTGGTCCTGGTGGCCGGTATATAACAGCAATCCTCAGTGAAATTGTAGAGAATAGGCGAATGCAGTGGGTTTCAAAAGAGGAGAGGGATAGAGAAGGAGGTGAAGGCAGAACTTTAAATGTGCATTGAGGGGATAGAAGGGTTCCCACTCCACCTCCTTTCTGTCCATTGGATCTGGGTGAGTGCGTCCAATGTAGGCCACCATGGGAGAGGGCAGCAGGGGAGGCAGAGTCCGATTCCTGAAGCCAGGTTTCAGTGACAGCTAGCATGTTAAAGGAATTGGAGATAAGAAGATCATGGACAGCAGTGAGTTTGTTACAGACAGAGCGGGCATTCCAGAGGGCACATGAGAAGGAAGGACCGATTCTAGGAAGCAGGGGAATAGAAATCAGGGCGCGTGGATTGCAGCTGCTGCCAGAGGAAAGGCAGTGCTGGTTTGGAGGGAGAGTATTAGAAAAGAGAGGGCCCGGATTGGGAGAGATATCCCCTGAAGTCAGGAGAAGCAGTAGTGTGAGGGAAGTGAGATGAGAGGGAGTTTTACATGAGCGAACATGCCCAAGTGTCTTGGAGGTAACCCTTGCATGTGTATTCAGAATGAGCAGGAGGTGATGAGTGCAGTAATAGGGAGAGGGTAGGAGAGAAGGAGAAATATATAAATTGTGGGGTGGAGAGGGAGGGTAGAGGAAATACAGTTTAAGTGAGAAGCAATGGTAGACAACGCATGCTGTGCAGAGGAAGTATGAAACAGTAAAGTGAATGAGGAGTAGTAGGTATGAAACGGGTGCAACAATGAAAGGAAAGAGGTAGGGAAGAGGTTAAAGCGGGATAGTATTGAGATCTGGGAGAATGGTCAATGAATAACAGCTGCTGGGCAGCTGAATTGTCCTTGGGTCAAGTGCTGATATATCTCTATAAAGGTCAACTGAACCATGGGGTGGAAGCGATGATCTGCAGAGAGCTGTAGATGGGATTTTGGTTGCTTAAATACTCTATCTGTTAGCCAAGGTGCAAAACTTTAGAAAAAAGAGAAAAGCATGGGGTTACTTGAAGTACAGATAAGGGGGTAGAGGGTTATAAACTGGAACACAATTTATGGTTTGACATACATGAAGCAAGCATCTAAATTAGCTATCACTTAAAACATCACAGATAAGCAGACTTTAAAAACAACTTAAGAATGCATAGAAGTAGTACAATGACATCACAGATAGTTGGGTTGCAGAAGTAGAGATTTTAAGTATTCTGGAAGATGAACTAGATGAGCATATGGAAATATTCCAATCACCTTGGTTGTAAGTTGCAGTAGTGTGTTATTAAGCTGCCTTCATAGAGGATGATGGGAGGAAGCGATGATCTGCAGAGAGCTGTAGATGGGATTTTGGATGCTTAAATACAGAATATAATAGTTCAGTTATATTCAGCACAAATATTTCAGGGCTGAGGTATATCTAACCCATGAAGAAATATTGAATATATTGCAGCTTGCCAGTCCTTACATGTAGTGGCTTCTTTTTTTTTCTTTCCTTCATGGTCCTTTTGCAAAGCTTGGAACCGGCTAACAGTATGTGTTAGCAAATGTACACAGCCAGTTTGTACACATGTACTAAACCCAGTTTAGACAGGAGCCAATTAACCTACCAGCAAGCCTTTGGAATGAGGGAGGAAACCATGGTACCCAGAGGAAACCAGTATGAACACAAGGAGAACTTGCAAACTCTGTGCAGATTCCTGTGTACTGAACTGAAATTAAGAATACTGCTATGAGATTTCCCTGCTTTCTTGTGTAATCTACAAACCCCCTCTCCCTTATTAATGGACATAGGGAGAGGAGAAGGAGTATATAGTCCAAATCAGGAGAGCAATGTTGCTTCTCCACAGATATTGTATAGTGATTTGAGTCAATATGTAATGAATAATATTATTTATTTTCACTTTGATCATTTTTGTTTAGGCTCAGATTAGAGTGACACAGTTCAAGCATGGAAAGGCGTATCATTATTCCAATAGGATGTCATGCAAGCAACAGTAAAATAGAATATCAATTCAAGCATATCACTTCAAACTACTGTACTGGAAATCGAGGAGCAAACAATTTAGACTCCCATCATCTACCTTTGCACCTTTCACTTTGAATGCTAGCATTGACACATTTGTCAGCCAGGACTTTAAAGGTTTTTTCCCCCTTTGTTGATAAATGTCATCAACAAAGGAATCTATCCAATACAGTGTTAGAGACTTTGGGAACCAGGGGCAGACTGACAACATATGGGGCCCCCGGGCAATACAAGATACTATCACTTAAAACATCACAGATAAGCAGACTTTAAAAACAACTTAAGAATGCATAGAAGTAGTACAATGACATCACAGATAGTTGGGTTGCAGAAGTAGAGATTTTAAGTATTCTGGAAGATGAACTAGATGAGCATATGGAAATATTCCAATCACCTTGGTTGTAAGTTGCAGTAGTGTGTTATTAAGCTGCCTTCATAGAGGATGATGGGAGGAAGCGATGATCTGCAGAGAGCTGTAGATGGGATTTTGGATGCTTAAATACAGAATATAATAGTTCAGTTATATTCAGCACAAATATTTCAGGGCTGAGGTATATCTAACCCATGAAGAAATATTGAATATATTGCAGCTTGCCAGTCCTTACATGTAGTGGCTTCTTTTTTTTTCTTTCCTTCATGGTCCTTTTGCAAAGCTTGGAACCGGCTAACAGTATGTGTTAGCAAATGTACACAGCCAGTTTGTACACATGTACTAAACCCAGTTTAGACAGGAGCCAATTAACCTACCAGCAAGCCTTTGGAATGAGGGAGGAAACCATGGTACCCAGAGGAAACCAGTATGAACACAAGGAGAACTTGCAAACTCTGTGCAGATTCCTGTGTACTGAACTGAAATTAAGAATACTGCTATGAGATTTCCCTGCTTTCTTGTGTAATCTACAAACCCCCTCTCCCTTATTAATGGACATAGGGAGAGGAGAAGGAGTATATAGTCCAAATCAGGAGAGCAATGTTGCTTCTCCACAGATATTGTATAGTGATTTGAGTCAATATGTAATGAATAATATTATTTATTTTCACTTTGATCATTTTTGTTTAGGCTCAGATTAGAGTGACACAGTTCAAGCATGGAAAGGCGTATCATTATTCCAATAGGATGTCATGCAAGCAACAGTAAAATAGAATATCAATTCAAGCATATCACTTCAAACTACTGTACTGGAAATCGAGGAGCAAACAATTTAGACTCCCATCATCTACCTTTGCACCTTTCACTTTGAATGCTAGCATTGACACATTTGTCAGCCAGGACTTTAAAGGTTTTTTCCCCCTTTGTTGATAAATGTCATCAACAAAGGAATCTATCCAATACAGTGTTAGAGACTTTGGGAACCAGGGGCAGACTGACAACATATGGGGCCCCCGGGCAATACAAGATTATGGGGCCCCCTTGTGCTCCACCCATATACAAGCCCCTCCCACACACCCCACCTGCATAGACATTCTTGTGTCACAGATTTTTTTTCTCCACATTATTTTTCAAATAGTGAGACAAGTAACTAAGAGATGAATTGCTGGGGAATTGGTGGGAGAATTTCAAAATCTAGATCACTATAGGCAATTTAGAAAGTGAGCTAAATGGCAGAATGCATGGCAGACTGGGCAGTTAGAATGACACATAGACAGCGACATCTCCGGGGTGCAGCTGTGCTTAAGCGGCGACAGTAGTGTCTGTTGGACCCGGGAGTCAGGGGACACTGCCCCTGCCACTTTAACACAGCCGCATCTACTAGTTTGGCTGCGGCTTGGTCGAAAACAGCAAACAGATGGGGCACACAGCTGCCTCTCATTCAGTGGCGACTCTAGGAACAATATATGGGGGGGGCACATAAGATACCACAGTCAAATCTGGGGGGGGCACTAATAATTGTCATTGCATGTTGCAACCGCAGGGCGCCGAGAGCTGATTCAATTGCGGATGGCATCTGCACTCTGCGGTTGCGACATGTAGTCCCACAATCCTGAATACCGCAACCGCCGGGTGCCGATGCCATCCATCAATTAAATCAGCTGTCGGCGCCCGGTAGGAGCGTAATCCAGCAGGGGCTGACTGGCAACTTTTAGCCAAGGGGCAAGTACAAAGATAGAGTCTTTGTTATAATGTCTTGTGTGATGAAAATGCAATGTAAACAAAATCTAATATATACACCATTGTTTTTACTTCATATATTTTCCCAGGCAAAGCTGATATGGTTTGATTCCAGACAAATTTAAGAAAATCAGAAATAAAAAAAATACTGTGGCTCATCTTTTACATTTTTATGTGGTTGAAATCAACAGAAAATTGCCTCAATTGGAATCATGTATGAAAAAAGCCTCAATTGGAATCATATATGTGTAAGCTGCTGGGGCTGAAGGGTTAAGGGTCTGTTCTAAATCCTCGTGTGTGCTGAGGCTATCTTGCTCCCCCTTGCTAGCACTGAATAAGCCTGCCTTTTTTGAGACAGTAGTAATGGTTTTCCATTGATGGAATGTGTCCCAAAATACCACACCCTAAACAAAAGCCCACTTTACTTAAAGTCTTGGAGCAAAAAAAAAAAGTACCGAACAACATAAAATAAAATAATATACCGCCAAAATAAATGCAAACCCCAAAATACCACCTGCCTGAAATAAAAGCCATTGTTTTAAAAAGGGAAGCCTTTTAAGAAAAACAGGACTGCAGTATAACTGACTGCTCACCTTAAATCAACCACAAACTAAAACATACTGTATTCGTAAGAAAAATCTAAACTAATAGGAACAACAAAAAAGACAGCAAAGGGGTCAATTGCCAAATCACTAACAATCAGATATAAAGTACAGTTACCTTAACCACTTGCTGACCGGGGTGTTAAACCCCCTTCCTGTCCAGGCCATTTTTTAATATTCAGTACTACAGTACTTTGACTGACATTTTTTCCATCATGCAACGCTGTACTGAAATTAATTTATACCATTTTTGGGGACAGATAGAGCTTTCTTTTGGTGGTATTTAATCACCACTGGGGGTTTTATTTTTTACTACATAATGAAAATGCGCCCGTAAATTTTTGAAAAAAAAAAAACCTGTTTTCGCTACGTTATGTTATAAAACATTTATTACTACCCAATTTTATGGTAAAATATATAAAGATGGCGTCACGTCTGGTAAATAGACATAAAACATGTAAAGCTTTAAAATTGCATGCGCCCGCAAAATTGCAAAAAACTACCATGCCTAAAATTGGCCATAGGCGACGCTTTAAAAGCGTTTACCGCTCATCAATTTAGTGTTAACGTTGATTATTGGCCCTAGAATTATTGCTCTGGGGGTTTTATTTTTTACTACATAATGAAAATAGACCTTTAAATTTTTGATAAAAAACCCCCTGTTTTCCCTATGTTATGTTATAAAACATTTATTACTACCCAATTTTATGGTAAAATATAAAAGACGGCATCACGTCTGGTAAATAGACACCAAACATGTCAAGCTTTAAAATTGCATGCGCCCGCAAAATTGCAAAAACTACCATGCCTAAAATTGGCCATAGTTGACACTTTAAAAGCGTTTACCGCTCATCAATTTAGTGTTGACGGTGATTATTGGCCCTAGAATATTTGCTCGCACCCTGATGTTCACTGCACCTTGTAACATGTGTGGCGTAATCGTTGTTTTCCGCATGTAGGCGCGCCCAGGACGTATTTACGTTTATAAGTGCGTGCACGCGGGGGTGGGGGACTTAAACATTTTGCTGGTAGTTTTTTTTTTCCTTTTTTTTCTTCAATATGATACTTTTATTTTTTTTAAACTTATTTTTTTTTACACTTAACTTTATTGCTATCACATAGGGGGCTAAAAATCCCCCTATATGATAGCCAATATACAATGACAGGTCCTCTTTAGGTAAACATCAGGGGTCCCCAAGACCCCTAATGTCACCTTGGGACCCCAAATAAGTTGATGAAGCAGATCTGCTTCACCAGCTTCTTTTCTGGCTAGCAGCCAGAGAAATGACAGCTAAAGGCAGAAGTGATGTAATAAACATTGCATCTCCCTTTAGAGAGAGAAGGAGGAGAGATCAGAGGTGGGGGAGATGCTGATCTCCCCTCCTTCTCTCTACTAGTAGCCGCTGTGCCGGTGTTCTTGGTCAACGCGGGGGGGGGCAGAGGTGCTCTGGATCACTGGCAGAAAAAAACACAGTGCAGGATCATACAAGCGACCGGCCGCACGCTTGTATGAAACAGCTGGTAGTGGCTATTTACCTTCCCGGCAGGATTCTGTGTGCGCGCATCTGCTAGGTGTATGCTGGGAAGCATCTGCCGTCCGTCCATATTTTTATGATGGGCGGACGGCAAGCGATTAAACTCTCACTTTACATTTTGTCTGCTTTCCCTGCAACAGCTTCCA
Organism: Nanorana parkeri; assembly: GCF_000935625.1. Classification (NCBI taxonomy): domain Eukaryota; kingdom Metazoa; phylum Chordata; class Amphibia; order Anura; family Dicroglossidae; genus Nanorana; species Nanorana parkeri. The sequence goes on from NW_017307224.1 coordinate 248,940, forward strand.
AATACCTGACACTATGGCTGCTCCTTCCCTCTCTTTTATATTGGCAGAGTGCCTTAACCAAAAGCCCCTTTATTGGCCCTTCTAAGCCCATAAGCCATAGCTCAAAGGCCATGTATGGTTTTAAAAAACTCTCCCAGTTGAATCTGCACATACATTTTCCAGGACCATGAATCTCGAACCCACAGGATTCGCCTTCAGCCCATGGTAGCAGTGAACCTGAACCTCATCCCTAATAATAAGATATTTAGTTGCTGGAAAGAATAGGACATTTTTAGACTGGATGGCAGTTCTTTTACACAATAATGTGTAAAAGAACAAATATCTACATTCTCACACAAGCATTTTCACATCAGCATTTTGACTGTATGTAGTATTCTAACATCAAATGTTCTTTCTTCTTCCTTACCTAAACAATAGGTTCACATCAGAACATTCTGAACAGAGACATGGAGCATTTTGGACAGATTGTTCAATCAAAATGACGACAGCTGCCCCTCCCACTGTATACTAGAAGTTTTCTTTGAGATAAGTGCTTTCCCTGTTCATTTTCCTGACTTTCGTTGATAACAGACTGTTCGCAATCAAAAGTAAACATTATTCTGCATTCAATGACTGAAGGTCAAAGAAGGGCCATGGCACTCAAGCTGTACTCTAATAATATTCAGTTTCAAGTTAAAGCTGGCCTATACTGAATTAACAATTCCCTTAGCTATCTTACATACGCAGCTTTATTAAATGCATAATGGTTAGAGAAGATGATAAAATCATTTTCCTTTAGAAAAGAGCTGCCCACTCCACACTCCACACTGCTAGCCATGTGACCAAATGTTAGAGAATTAATCACATGTTCTATGGTGAGGGGACTTATGGGACTACACACGGGCATAAACACATCAGGGGTATGAATGCCCAAGTGTAGGGAAAAAAAAGTTGTGGTGAAGTGGGCAAAAAGGAGCCAAAAATCTTCTACGAAAGCACTGTGACGTTCAGCGCAGCCTTCTTAAAACAGGCAACATTTACATGCCAGCGGATCCATCACAAATCCAAATAATAAGTGGTTTATTACTCATTGAAAAATGATTGGTAAAGTCATACAAATTATTTCCTTTTGCTCTTTTGCTCTTGTGAGTAAGTATGCATTTAAAACTCAGTGGAGATCTCATGACAGCATTGCTGTTGGTAAATATATTATGTGCTTAAATATACTAGGGGTGTTCAGAAATAGATAAATGCAGTAAAAGTGCTCTTATCATTTATATCTGTAAAAAATAAGTCACGGCAACTGGACTTGCTGTATTTTTCTTGAAGATGTTTCACTGGTCATCCAAACAAATTTCTGAATTGAGAAAGCTGGTCGTATGACCAGTGAAACATCTTCAAGAAAAATACAGCAAGTCCAGTTGCCTTGACTTATTTTTTACAGATATACCATGACCTGGATGAATGTGAACCTTCACAGTCTTATTGTTTATGCCAGAAAATCAGAATATTGTGTTATCTGTGCCACCACAGTTTTAAGGTTCTCAGTGCCAGGCCCCACTATTAAATTATCATGACTGACATGTTCTTGAGCTGGAGAGAGTCCAGAGAAGGGCAGCTTAACTAATTAACGGGCTGGAAGACCAAAGCTATGAGACAGGGTTACTAAATTTAAACTTGTTCACGCTGGAAGTGAAGGGATTAAGAGGGGACATGATTTTGATGTACAAAATGTTTAGTAGAGATGGCAACATCAGCAAAAAACTTTTTTTTACTGTAAATTCCCTAAAATTGGTGGAGAAAAGATCTAACCACAAAGGGCACAGGAGCTTCTTCTCAGTTAGAGTGGTTACATTTTGGAACTATCTTCCACAAGCAGTGGTATCAGCAGAGAGTATTGAATCATTCAAAAATCATTTAGATACCTTCCTCAGAGATCATAACATACAGGGGTACATGTACTCTTAAATACTAGACCAGACAGGGACTCATATTCACACACACACACACACACACACACACACACACATGCACAAACACACACAGACAGACAAAGGTTGAACTTGATGGACCTGTGTATTTATTCAACCTCAAATACTAAGGGGTTTTATTCACAAAGCTGCCGAAGGCAGCCAAGTGAATAATTCAGCTGAAGTGAAGTGATTTGAACAATGTTCAGCTATTCACTATGGCTCCGTTAGGCTAATTCAGCCGTACATCAGCTGAAATCAGCCGTACATCGGCTGCACTTCTGCTGCACTTCGGCTGCATTGAGCCAAAGTGCAGAAGGACTTCGACTCAGCCGATCCAACATCAATCTATCCAGTTGTTATTGTTTAATGACAGATCAGCGCCCCCAGGTCATTTGGGGACGCTGATCTGTCATTACAACTGGGCGGAGCGAGCTGTAGGATCATGGTTGGCTCCGCCCAGCTGTCATTTGCGGGGCTTACGGACGTCCCTTTGGCAGGCCGTTTGCCCCACTTCTGGTGTCACTTCGGCTCAGTCGAGCCGAAACATATGCCTTCAGCCTGGCTGAGCCACTTGGTCGCCTTCGGCTGCTGTAAAGTGCTATAGTGCATTGCCCATACAGCATCCCTTTGGTTCGACTGAACCGAAGGGCTCCGACGGCCGAAGAGACCCGAAGGATCAGCCAAAGCTATGGCTGGATCCTTCGGCTCCTTTGTGAATAACCCTTTACGTAACTATGTAAAAACCCAACTGCAATCAAACCTTTCTATTTAGTTTAGGATAGAGTAGGGAAGGGTTTATGCTTTGTGTTGGGACATCATAATGAATGCACCTCTCCATATGTCTATGATGAACAGCCAGGGATGGTAAAGCAGGTCATGTAATCCCCAACTAGAACACAGCTCAGCTTTAAGACGCATTGGGGCTGATTTCCTAAAGGCGGTTAACATTGCAAGGAAATTTGGATTTTGCAGGAGAAGCTTCTCTGTAGTTTAGTGAATGATGTGAAGGTCTGCTGACTTCCATCACCCAATCATGTCAAGCAAAAATACAGTTTTTTTCTGTTTTGCTTGCACACGGTTGGGTATTCTATGAAAAGGAAAATGTTGCCACATTCACCAAGTTAAGGGAAGCTTCCCCTTCAAAGTACAAATTCCCTTGCAAAGTGAACACTTTATTTTGCTTTAGTAAATCAACCGCATTGACACAGGCAGAGAAGGTAACAACTTTAATAAGCTATAGACCAGACTGGAACACCCTTGAAATAACAATATAGCCAGCTTAAGACACATTTAACAATGGCAGAGGCATCATAAATCCCATTACAACATTCCAGGCTACAAGCAAATAGGATGTAGTAAACCTCCATAAAGCCAGAGTATGCTAATAGCTGTGGTATGACTGTTGGGGGAAAAAAGCCTGGAGCAAATGCTGTGTCTGTTTTTTTAACTGAGCTCAAACTGCCATAGCCAATTCTTTACATAATCCATAATTCATGCTATGATGGAGCTGCATTCATAACACATGAATACAATACAATATAAGATATACATTACTGCAATAGCATTCAGCAAACACACCTTTGTCATAAGGTGCAGAAGGCAAATGGAACTCATTACATCTGCTAAGAAGCATATGCATAAGACCCAAATCATATTTGCTGTTATCAAATCATCATTTAATTCTGCACAATAATATGTTGGTTGTCAGATTGTAAAACCTTGCCATCCAAGCTGGAAAATCTCTGCGCAGAGTGAGGCTGGGAGTGTAAAACACAGCAGATGGGAAACACAAACATAGAGAAAAATACATTTTAGTAGAGCAGTAGAAGGTTATTTACCTTTGTCTGTGTATTCCTGTTCCTCTGCCACTTGTATAACCAGGGCAGCCTTCCGAAATTTCGGGGCCCCTTACATGGCTTTAGGCCGGGCCCCCCGTGATTCGCGGTAAAAAAAAACGCGCGGCAAACGCGCGTTTCCGAGGGCTACTTGGCTGTATCCCAATGGAAACGCGCAACAAAAACGCCCCAAAGAAGCTCCTGTACTTCTTGTAGCGCATTCATACGGCCTGTAATACGCCCAGGTGTGATCCATACCCATAGGAAATAATGGGATTTCGGTGTTTGAGCGTTTTGCAGAGCGTAGGAACGCGTAGGAACGCGCTACAACACGCCCAGATACATAGAGCCTGCGTCCCGATGCGGTCAAAATAGTGCTTGCAGCATTTTGACCGCACAACACCGGAACGCACTGCAGGCAGAATGTGCCCTGCGATCCTGTGCAGGCGATCAAATTGCGGCCGGAGTCTACAGCGCTATTCACTTCAATGGCCCCCCACGCCCCCTCCTGCCCAGCACAAAAGTGAGCCGGCTGCATTGCAATGCAGTGCGTTCCGGCCGGAACGCACTGTAAGTGGTCTGAACAGGCCCTAAGAGCCAGAGACTGTGTACAGTGACATCGGAAGTGATGTAATGCACATCACTTCCGGGTCCAGTGATCGGAGGAGAGATCCGCAGCTAGAAGCCACTGATCTCTCCTTGATCTGTCAGGGGAGAACCTCCACGTGCGGCCATATAACCCATTCCTTGCATTGGTGTCACAGGGTGAGGCAGTGAGGAAAAATCTTTGCAATGGGATCACAAACAGAACAGACCCAAATTTTAACTCTTCCCTACTGTGGGCCAAAAAGTAATAGTTTTTGTTTTGTTCCCATTCCACCTTGTTCACCTATGATAGTATGAGGAGAATAAATGGCTAGTTTTGGCCACACAATTTTGTTTAAACTATCACATAAATATAACTGTTAGCAGGGGTTCCAATTAAAAAAAAATGTATTTGAAGAAAGAGTTGCTTTTCCAATATTGCTCTGTAGTTATGCTGTGTTGTCTATTTATATTTAAACAGTGCTTAGCACATGCCTGTGAAGGTTCACTTTTATCCAGGTCTTGGTATATCTAGTAGCAGTTAGACTGGATGCTCCTCACGTAAACCAACTGTGTGGCGACTGGCATCCCATCATGTATTGCATTAACGCGTTGCTGCCTGCACACCTTTGTAGTGGCTCAGATCACCTGGGATACTATGCAAACAGGGCTCTTAGAGTACTTTTGGCCTCGGGCGGAATCATTGTTCCTTGCCCCTTCATGGCAGAGCCCACCTCATGGCGCAACCTGGCCAGTATTACCCATGTTCTTTCCCTACTTACACTCCTTTAATTGTTACTTCAGCAGTCCCACCCACCTCAAGTTCATTCCCAGGAGAAACCCCATCTAGAGGTTGGGGGAAGGATCAGTCCACACAGAGAGTCTTTTCAATGCTTTGCTAAAAACTCCTTCATCTGTATAATATATTTCTTCTGTCATCCACTTCCTAGGTGAGAGATGAAAATAGTCAAGGTGTAGCCCAAAGCCATGGAGAAGTTATTGTCCAGAGTCCTGCATTCTTGCTTAAAGGATGTGAGTAGTCCCTTGTAAAATAGTCCAGCTCCTCTCCTCCCTCGCTTTCCCCCTGAGGGGAAGCTGACAGCAATCATCAGCAACTACATACTCGTAGGCCTGGTCCTATACATTCTCATGGACCAGCCTTCTGCTTCTTATTCCTATAAATCTTCCAATCTCCTGGACGGCTCTTCAAAACTATATACGGTATATGACAAAACCCTTACCATAGAGCTCCTAGAGGGTAGAGCTACCCTTTAACTCCACAGTAACTCCTATAGTCACAAACACTTAAAGTGGACCTTTACCCATATCTTTGAAATAACAACAAACACACCTTTATAAATGTTTAGTTATGACAATCTACAAACACATACCTCTAGATCGCTGGCTTTGTATTCTTTGCATACCTTATTTCTCTTTTCTTTCCCAGTCTTCTGACTGTGGCCATGTTTACAAATGGCAGATTACTAGCTCTCCTATTACTTCCTGGATTTCTGGTACACGTGACTAAGACAGGTGACCATGCACATCATCTCAGGGGAGGAAAATGCCTTTCCCTGAGATCTCATGAGATTACAGATGAGATTTCCCAGCAATGCTCTGCTGATGTCAAGGCAATCCCAGTGTGCATTGCGTTGGCAAACTGAAGTCGTATTGCCCTTCCAAAGCAGGAAGTGAATGCTCTGCAAGTGTAAGTATTTCAAAATCACAGTATTTTACACCTGACATGTCCGTGTTATTATTAATCATCATACATAGAGGGATGCATTTGGTAGAATTTTATTTTTGAGTGTAAAGGAGCAGCACTTTAACCATCATTTCTGCAGCAATATCTAGTGGCAGATAGGGGAACTGCACTCTGTTCATCCTGCACACTGTCTACAGTCACATGCAACTAGACTTGCTCTGTAATATTCGAGACACTTCTTAAGTTTTAATGAGTAACAACAACACACCCCAACATTTATATGCACTTACCACAGTTCCTTATCTCTATTACATACTTAGACTTATATATAATATGTTTGAAGATCAGTTATACAGTATGCAATAGCCTACAGCAACAAACCAGAAACCAGTTTTTAACAGTCTGCACCCTCTGACCTGGTGACTTCTAACTGGCTGAAACCTGTTGCTGCTCCCCTTTTTGCATAAGCATTTTAAATAAAACCAAATGCATTTAAAAATGTACTTTTTATTGGTTGTTTTTGCAATGCCTACTCAGTAACCAAGAACTAGCTACATTTACTACTATTTGTAAGCAGCAACCTTATGTACACACATGACCTAATTCACTGGGTACACAGTGTTCTGGCTCTAATTATTTATGAAAATGTATGGCTGAATTAGATGACACTGAAAGGTAGTATAATATGAAATGTGAGTAGAAAGTGAGAAGCTGGAGCCAGGGTGATTCATAATAACCAGGAAGATATTATTTCATCTGGCATGGTGTCAGCATCTGTTAACAAAATTCATTCATCGAATGGCACATTCTTGGAAAAACACAGATTGGAAAAATATGTTTCCTCTACTTAAGATTTCAACGATTATTTAAATGCATAAAGTCTTGGAATTTAGAATGTTACTACAGCATGATAATATAGTATTTATAAATACAACAGTACTGAAAAGAAAGAAAGTAACAGCCAAAAATAACATAAAACTGAACTGACCATTAAAAAATAACTCAAATTGCAATACCATCTTTTTTTTGCAATATTCCCCTTCAATCCAGAGATTCCCCCACAGTAACTTTTTCTGCCACTAGATATCCTCCAATAGTCTGATCACCATCACCATTAAACCCACTTCCTTTGAGCCTAGGTTGCCCCAGACCTGCATTCAGCCTGTGACTGGACAGTGCAAGGAGAGCAAGCACAGCGCAGATGAGCTCATCTCTCTGTCACTCTGGCCTTTCTTCCCATCAGCATGCCTCTTGTGAACTTGTATTGCTTTTTCCTCTCACACTCCAGTCCTGCTGTACAGGAACTGGCTGTTACCAGATCAAGTTCAGGTCCTTACACCCCTTGCAATTAAATAAAAACATTCAGTGATTAATCAATGATCACAGAGCTGCATTACGTGTCTTTTATATCTGCCTAGAGTTCAGCTTTAATTGTAATTTGTTTTTCTGAGTAGAGAATACCATATAATATGGTTCTTACAATGTAAGACATAGCATTATACCTACATGCAGGGCCGCCCTCAGGGGGGGTATAGCCGATACTAATGTCATCGGCCCGGGCTCCCGCAACCCACTGACAGTGGAGGAGGTGGAAAAGCCCAGGGCCCACCAGTGCCGGTCCTGTGGCGGAAGAGGCCGGGCTCCAGCAGCGGTGGTCTGGCGGCGGGAGAGGATGGGCCCCAGCAGCGCCCCGGTCCTGTGGTGGAAGAGGCCGGGCCCCAGCAGCACCGGTCCGGCTGCGGGAGAGGCCATGCCCCAGCAGCGCCAGTGCAGCGGTGGGAGAGGCTGGGCCCTAGCAGCGGTAGGTAAGGAGCTGCATGTTCAGGGAAAGGGGCCCCAACCAGCCCACCTGAGACCCTGTAGAGCCCACCATAGAGAGTCTCAGATGGGCTGTGCAGGATCTATGGTATGCTCTGCAGGGTCACTCTCAGGTGGGCTCTGCGGGGTCTCAGGTAGGCTCTGCGGGGTCTCAGTCCAATTCATATACTCTTCTGCATTCCTGTGTAATATATTGCAGGGATTTGTAGTCTCCCCTACAGCCGGTGCCATTCTGCATTAGAGTGTAACCTCCTCTGTACAGAAACAAATTTTGACTGGCTCATTGTTCTCTCATTGTTCTGTTTTATATGTCAGAGCTATATAAATGTATGATAATAGTGTGAGACTGTGGGGGACCACAAATGCCAGCATGCCATTGACAGCTGGGGGGGACTTAGCCATGTAGGCTGTATGAGGCACCATGATTTGTAATGGGGGCCTTGCCTATATGATTTTATAAACTACTTACATTTAACATTGATATATACAGATCTACTGGCACTTCATAAAGACATTAACTACACATTGACATATTTATCATCACTTTAAAATTAACCTGTGGATAGGCTATAGACAAACAAATCCTCACTGACTTTTATATAAGCGCTTAGGAGCAATTCATCCTCAAAGTTCAAAGCAGAACCACTAAAACTGTCCAAGTTAGGTCTTTAAGCAGTTCTGCTCACCCTGTTCAGTGATTACAATATAGATTAGAGCACTGTGCAATAGCCTGTCTCACTAGTACATTGAACACAGAAATTCACAATTTCGAAGCCTCTCCAGTGGCTCTGGTTTCCAGGCAATCAGGTGCAGGTACTAGAATGAAGCTTTTCAATGCATCCCTCTGCACACCAAATATTCTAGCATTCAATAAAACTTTATTGTTCCAAAGACATAAACATTAAAGTCTTGCCTAGGATAGTCTCTATTAGGCCCCAAGCATGCCTCATGGTCTCTCTCTCTTTCTTGAATCTAAATTAAAAGTTTTAGAATGTGGTGTAATCTTAGCCTTAAATAGTAGAGATAATTACTAGATTTTAACTTGACACAGATCTAGGACTTTAGTTATTACTGCGTCAGATAGGACGTTTTTAAGCCTTGGTCTATGACTGGTAATCATGACATCAAGGTTAGCCAACAAGCACAATTGCTCAAGAACAATCAGCGCTCTGAGCATTAACTTTCTATAATTTTTCTTCTTTTTTCTAATACAACCTAACTGTGTGAATAGGGCAGCTTGCTCTCAAATCATTTGTCTCAGACATGCTCAGTCTAGTAGTTAGGATACAGAAATACTTTCATAAGAACACAATATTTCATCAGCTCAACTAAGGAAGTGACATAACTTCAGGCCTACACACACTATTGATTTTCGTTTGATTCAAAGAAAGTTGAAGGTACTGGTGCTGGATGACGCACCGAGCAAAGGTCTGCAGTTCAATAATAAAAGATAACATATTACAAAAACAAAAAACATAGTAATCCCCAGTTTGCTTCAAACATTTCCAAGGCTTCTTGGAGGATTGGGAGCTGAAATTTCAGAGTTTACTTGCAGTGTCACTTGCTTGTGAAATACTGTTATCACAGCTTCTCCAGCCAGATATAATAAAGTTATCTGAATCAATTATGCTGGATGAGCACATACTTCGATTATCTTATCAATATAAAGAACAATGATATGCTATTGGTGGTAAGTGTTGGGGGGTAGGGGGTCTCTGATTTTCTATGTGGAAGAATGGAGACGTTCCATTTAAAAAGGATGTCTAATTTCAGTTTAATGTAGAATCTGTAAGTGATATATGTATTGTATACCAATATGTGGGGCAGCAGTGCAAGGAGGACAACGCTAAGCTTGAAAATGTAAACTTGTGATAACTTTTTTCTTATTTAGTTTATCTCTTCTGTCCACCAATGGATGTGTGTGGCTACATTTATAAGGAGAAATGTGGATCTACGTTGGTGTGGGATGTTGAGAACAGTTAGAGGGCTCTCTATATATTCAGGAAACATGAAATTGTCTTAACTATTTTTTGTTTGATGATCTGTACAGTTTAAAAGCAGTTCTGCAGAAAAGAAGACCAGGGACTCAGCAAACTTTTCCAGACCCAGTGATGACAGCATTTGAACCTGGCCACTGAGGCAACAAGCTTTGAATTAATAGGAGGAAGGCAGTGTGTCATGTAGTTGGTTTAATGCTGCTGTTTCTATAACTATAAAGATCTGGCAGTCACTGAATATTGATATCATACAGTATGTAAGTGTTTGCATTAGTATGTTGCTGTGGTTGACCAGAAAATAATGATATATATGAGATGTTTACAGCAGTGGAGATGAAAAGATGTTATTTTGTAGTGCGGGCTGGAGGCTTGAGAATCTGTTGTTGAAAGTACTTCGGAGCAGATGAGAGACTGCATGTTATATAATATATATTATTGGGGAATAGAAGTCGTTTTATGTTGTAAAAAGTAACTGCATGATATTATATTATTTATGGCACAGGCAATCACAATGAGGATGATTTGAGTGGCCACCAGGGGCCCATAGATGCAGAAGGGCTCGTGGCAGGATGCTCATTTCTTTTTTACTGATGCTCACTTTTTTCTACCGTCTGCACATGTTTGCCTTCTGTTCCAGATACATTTTGTCTAAGTTAAAGCTGCCCATGGGTATGAGATTATCATTCCCAATGATTATGATCAGACTAAGAAATGATCACATGTCTATGGGCAATCTGGGGCCTCTGCAGAAACTGCAGTCCCAGAGTAAGAATCAATCTTTTGCTTTTGTGGTCTTTTTTAGCATTTTGGTACTGTGGACAGGAGCTCACTTCCTATAGTCCTTATGTGGAAGTCTGATATTATCTGCTTATCCTGTGTTTAGCATTCCAGGTAAGGCAAACGAATGAGACCCCCTAACTTAGCTTTATAATGGCAGTTGTGATATAGCTGGGCAAAGAAATATGTCAGTCATCTTGGCTAGAGGATCTGAGAGATATAAGCCACCAGTGGATTATTTAACTCATCATTATCCAAAAAAATTGTAATGTCAGATTTAGGTAAATTTACTAATTGTTTACAGTGAATGTGCCATAGCCAGGGTGATAATCCTGATATTGTAAAAGTCAAATACAGTGTACATGTAATGTGTTTTATTTGCATTGACACACATGTTATAATAAATTATGTGTTAAAGTGCTATAATGGTAAAATAAGTAATCTATAGCTTGTCTCAATTCCACTCAGTTCTTCCTTTCTCATTCTGTACATGTCCTTAATTGTTGTTAGAGTGTTTCTTGCATAATCTTGTTTTAACCTGTCTATCATGTTTCATTTTGCAACTCTGGAATGTTAAACCTTTGAAGACCAGGATCTACTTGTCAACCTGAAATAATTGCTGGCTCTGTATAACACTGTATTAGCAAAAGTGAAAATACTCTCTAGAGGTATTTTATCCTCTAACAAATCACATTTAGTAAGTCTATTGTAAGGATGTTAGCATTATTTATTTCAAATTTCTTCCTACTCCTACGGTAAGATTATGAACAGCCTTTGTCTATAATGGTGAAACTTTACACAATAAGAGATTTCAAATGGAGGATTAGATCAGTGCAGAGGTTGTGAATAAGCACTGGAAACCAACCACCCTTCTGTTTCCTTCAGGGATGACTCATCTGCCTAGTACAAGTAGGATCAGGTGACATCTAGAGTGAGATTTCAGGAAGGTATTTTTTCTATTGATGATAAATCTAATGCAAGAATAGGTACATAGCAGTTAACATGCATTTATTATATTCTAAACCAGTACTAATTTTAATTAGCTTTTGCACAAAAGATTAATGCATTTTAGTTACATTTGCCTGTTTAAAGTGATATTAAAGTCAAAAAGGTTTTTAAGCTTTTTTAAATGCTGAATAACCCTTTCCCTGCCATGGCCTTTTTTGACTTTTTTTACACATATGTTATAATCCACATTTTAGGCCTGAAAATTACTTAAAACCCCCACACATTATATTTTTTCTGAAAGCAAAGACCCTGTAGAATAAAATGGTGGCAGTTGCAATTTGTTAGGTCGCACTATATTAGCACATCTCTTTATCAAACCCAAAAATGTAGTAAATAATGCATTTAAGTAATTTTTTTGTGCCCAAAAGATGAGGTTGCGATGAGTAAATAGATACCCAACATGCCCAGGTTAAAATTGTGTGTGTCCCTGAAATGGTGACAAAATTCAGTACCCCAAATTGTCCATAGGCGACGCTTTAAAACCCCATACAGGTCATCAGTTTAGAGATATCCATGAATACTGGCCCTAGAATTATTGCTCTCACTCTGGCGCATGCAGCAATACCTAACATGTATAGTGTCGTTTGTGTACATAGGCGCACACGACGTGTGTTTATACGCACAAGCTGCATTGTTTTAATCTTATTTTTCAAAACTTTTTTAAAATTTTACTTTACTTAATTGCTATCACATAGGGGGGCTTACAAGCTCCATATGTGATAGTATACCAATGGTGACAGGTTCTCTATAAGGTGATATTAGGGATTTATTAGACCCCTAATGTCTCCTTTGCACTCCAAATAAGCTATTGGAGCACAGATCACGCTCCAATAGCTTATAGCACGGTTTCAGTAGCCAAGCAATGACAGCTAAGGGACCTAAAGTGATGCATTCAGTGTTGCTTCCGGTCCCATAGACCAGAAAGGAAATCAGTCTCCTTCCCGCTTCCTGCCGACACCCAACATGCCAGTCCTGGGCCCATGGGAGGGGCAGTGGAGCCTGGGAAGCAAGGCAGGGGTTCCGGGCTTGGGGGGGAGCCTGCACTAAATCGCCCCTGGAAGCGATCTAGCTGCATCTCAGCCACCAGAAAACCTTCCATTGTACAGCCGACAGTTGGCTTTACACATGTAAACAGAGTCCCGGCATATTCCCTGGAGATCCCAGTCTTCAGTCTTTCCCTATCCTTTGGATTGTCCCTGGAAGTCCTGGTCATCTGCCTGTCTCTGACCTTTGTTTTGTTCATTGTATGTGTGTCTGCAAACTGTCCAGAACTCTGGCCTTGTCAACCATTGTTGGCTTGTAGGAGAGTTGGGTGAACCTGGGGATTGTGACCTGGGGTCAGCACGCAGCCAAGTCTATATCCACCATCATGAGCTCTGGTGAACACTGGCTGACCCTTAGATTCCACATCCCGGGGGACCCCATGCCACATACATAGCATTGCAGCACCCTACCTAGTACCTTGACCTACCAGTCTATTCAGTCTTCCACTGCCTCATTCAGTTCCCCTGCTCTGTTCCCTGCTAGTACTCCAGCTCTGGGAATTCTCAGCCTACACTGCTTGCACCCTTTTCTCTAGGTGTCCCTGCCAGTGTAGCAGAAGGGTCCACATTCCTGATTCCACTTTATATCCGTGAGCCCCATCTGTGACAAACTTGATTACACTGCAGGATTCGTGATGATCTATGATAATATTACAAATCATTAATGAAAAGTGGAGAAATCACATGGAAACTTTTATACTGTATTGTTTTTGGTAGGTAACAGGTAAAATATCACCATGTCCTTGAATTCTTATTTTTTACTCATGAAGTTAAACATTTTCCACTTTAATAATACTTTACCACATTAGTAGACTTTGTTAACTGCCTAACTTTGTATAAGTCTGCAAGGCACATTTATGTCCTATTAAAGTGACACTAAACCCAGGAGGTAAACCTCAGGCCTGATTCATACCGGAGCGGATATACGTGCGGATATATGTGCACGAAAACATGCAAAAAACACATTTCCATTCAAGTCAATGGCATCTGTTCACATCTTGGCATTGCATCATGCATAGAAAAATGTCTGTTGAGCAGAAAGATGCAGGAGCTATTCTGATGTTGATCCCGTGCGGTTTTGGTCCTATAGACTTTTATTCAAATTGCGCATGTACATTTTTTGCTAGCGATAACTGCTCGTTTTACACAGCATGGAGAGAGGACCTCCCCCTGTCACACAGCACACTGGGATCAAGATGGAGGACTCAACACTGAACCACATGTCTAATGAGGACTTAATTAGACTGGTCCAGGCCCAGGTCTGCCTCTGTGATCAGAGGCATGCAAACGACAAAAGCAAGGACAGTCGTAGGAGGGCCTCGTGGAGCATCAGTGAACAAACATGGAGCATAGTTGTGACTATGGTTGCCACTAGGGATGCACAGATACTTTTCGAATACCAGTGCAGATACTTGGCATTTTCATGAGAAATACCAGGGTTGCAGCAGTTGTAGCTGGGACTTGGTTCTGGCACTCCACCACTGTCCTGAAATCATTAGTCGATATTGTTTTAGAAAAACTGTCACATGACAATAAACAAAAATGTATCAGTACTCGTACTTGTAAGTACTCGGCAAGTACCAGTACTCGTACTCGCAAAACTGGTATCTGTGCATCCCTTTATTTATCTTTATAAAAACAAAATCGTACATTAAAACAGAGATGTACAAATCCCAGGATCTCCGCGTGCTCCTTACAAATGACAGCTGCCTCCTAACTTTTTAATTTTTCTCTAGTCTAGTCTTGGAGCTCAAAAGTATCGGTACATGTACTCGTACTTGTACCGAGTACTGTACTTGGTATCTGTGCAACCCCAGTTGCCACGGCACGCCGAGTAGGGGGATCCATACTCAACAATGCAACACCGTCTTGTAAGAAACACTCTCCTCGAAAACAGAAAACAGGAACTTAGGTCATGGCTGTTTCTATTTCTCATTGGACACCTGTACATCTCTATGCAGGGAGAAATGCACGCTAAACGCATTTTTAAAAGCAAACATGTGCAAAAAAGGTGTGAAAACTGCAAATGCTTAGGTGTGAACCTAGCCTTAAAATGCATTCAAGTACCTTAACTATTAACAAAACGGTACCTTATTTGTACTTCACTAGGCTGTAGATCCTCAAACCATCTCTGAATTTGTGCTGACACTGTCCTTTCTTCTGAAGGGTGGCTACTTTTGTTTCCCATGGTCCCTGTGTGTGTTATAAAGTAGCCACCACTCCAAGGTCGCTCCTGTGATAGACTAAAATCTCACATTTAGTTTACTAATTTGTATTGTACCTTTTTGGACTATGGTGGAATGCATTAATATCCCTAGCTATGCTCAGCCTCCTAAAATAAAATAGGTAATACAATAATGCTTCTGCCACACACAGGACCCATCAACAGTGTGGGGGGAGAACCAGAAGCAGGCACCAGTCAGATCATGGGGCACTAGCCAGATCAGGAGTAAAAGAAGCAGGCACTAGTCAGATCATGGGTATTTCAAGTCAGTTTTTGACTTTTGGTCTATGATAATGTTCCTCATCTATACTAGTTTAATGGCCAAGTAAGGCTAAGGCCATCACATGTCCAAAGAATACAACTATGAGCAATAACTAAAAACATTTTGGTCTAGGGGTGGGGTTAAGGCATAACCGCCATAATGAGAATGACAGCACACCCGGGCAGCTCAGTAGACAAACAAACCGGGTTCCAACTTTTAGTTCTACTGGTCTGCATCCTGACTCAGAGTCTCTTTGTCCAGTGGGGTACCTTCCTATGAATTGTTGGACAGTGAAATTATAATTATTATAATACAGGAAAGCCGACAGTTTGCGCAAAGCTTTACAGCATAAGGAATATATTGCAGTTGCAATACAAATCAAGACAAGATGGTAAGGAGGGCCCTGCCCGTGAGAGCTTACCATCTAAAAGGGAGGGGCAAGTGATACAAGAGGTGGTAGTTGTATGGGGATGAATTGTTTGAGAAAGTGATAGTTCAGTGGTTAGGTTGTGGTGGAATAGGCTTCCCTAAAGAGATGAGTCTTTAGGGATCACCTAAAGGCAGTCAGAGTAGGAGATAGATAGACAGGTTGGGGTAGGGAGTTCCAAAGGATGGGAGACACTCTAGAGAAGTCCTGGAGGTGAGGATTGGAGGAGTGGACGAGGGAGCTAAAGAGTAGGAGGTCTTAAGAAGAGCGGAGGGGACAGTTAGGGTGATATTTTGAGACATGGTTTGAGATATAGCCAGGGGCAGAGTTGTGGATGGCTTTGTAAGTGGTTGTGAATATTTAGAATTTTATCCTTTGGGCGATTGGAAGTCAGTGCAGGGATTGGCTGAGGGGAGTTGCAGACACTGAGCGGTTGGTTAGGTGGATGAGTCTAGCAGCTGCATTCATGATAGGCTGAAGGGGGGATAGCCTGTGTAGAGATAGGCCAATGAGGAAGGATGTAGCAATAGCCAGGACGAGCGATAACAAGTGAGTGTATGAGTAGCTTTGTGGGTTAGTTTAGCGTATTTTGAAGATGCTACGAAGGTGAAGCCGGCAGGATTTGGATAGTGACTGGATGTGGGAAAGAAAGGTGAGTTCTAAGATGACACCTAGCACCTTGGCAGGGGGGGAGGGAGAGATAGATGTGTTATCAATCTCAATGGAAAAGTTGTTGGAAAGTGCAGGAGGGAGAGGAAATATCATGAGATCAGTTTTTGAAAGGTTGAGTTTTAAGAAGTGTTGTGACATCCAGACTGATATGTCAGTTAGCAAATTAGTGACACACAAGGATACTGAGGGGGTGAGTTGTGGAGTGGAGAGATACAGTATATTCAAGTGTCATCGGCATAGAGATGGTATTGGAAGCCATGCAAGGTTATCAACTGACCAAGGGAGGAGGTGTAGACATAGAAGAGAAGGGGTCCAAGGACAGAGCCTTGGGGAACCCCTACAGACAGAGGAAGAGGAGGGGAAGAGTTAGATTTGTAGGTGATACTAAAGGAGAGCTTAGAAAAATGAGAGAGCAGAGTCCTGAAGGCCAAGCGAGTGACGTTTTTTGAAAAGCAGAGTGGTCAACTGTGTCAAAAGCAGCAGAAAGGTCTAATAGCAAGAGTAAGGAGTAGTGGCCGTTGTTTTTAGCAGTTAGTAAGTCATTAGTAAGTTTTAGGAGGACAGTTTCAGTGAAGTGTTGGGGGCAAAAGCCAGACTGTAAGGGGTGGAGGAGCTTGTTATGTGAGGTGGTGGCTCAGGCAGTTGTAGATTAGTTGATCTAGCAGTTTGAAGGTAAATGGGAGTAAGGAGATTGGTCTGAGATTGTTAAGGTTGGTGGTGTCCAGTGAGGATTGTTTGGGTATTGGGGTGACCAGTGCATGTTTTAGAGGGGAGGGAAAGATGCCAGTAGAGAGGGAAAGATTGAAAATGTGAGTAAGAGTGTGTAGAATAGAGCAAGAGGGTGACCAAAGTAGTCATGAGGGAACAGGGTCCAGGGGGCAAGTGACGAGGCGGGTGTCAGAGAAAAGCTTTGTAATCTTCTCTATAGTGACAGGGTCAAAAGAGGAAAGTAAAAGTCTTATCCCGAATTGTATCTCTCTTGTTTTTTAAATGAATGGCAATATCCTGGGCAGTGAATTAGTTAGTGGGTGGAGGCGGTGGGGGACATAGTAGAGAGTTAAAAGTAGAAAAGAGTTGAGGTCTGGATGAGAGTGTGTTAATGAGAGTTACAAAATAAGTCTGTTTGGCAGCACGGAGGAAGTAATTATATTTTAGGAGGGCAGCTTTATACAGGATGAAGTCTTGCGGAAACCTAGTTTTACACCACACCCGCTCAAGAGTGCGGCTCTTTATTTTAAGATTTCTGATTTCTTTTGTTTGCCATGATTGTAGTGGGCATGGCCTAAGTCTGCATGTAGTGATGGCAGCCAATGTGTCTAGGGAGGATGAGAGTGAGCTGTTGAAGACAGAAGTAGCCAGGTCAGGGCAGGACAGGGTTGAGATTTTGTCATAGAGGTAGTCAGTAGCAGAGTAGAGAAGAGAAGGGCTGAAATGTCGAAGGTTTCTCCAGGTAACAGTGTGCCGATTAGAGAGGGGGAAAGGGAGTTGGAGAGGTTGCAAGGAGTGCATAAGTGAGAGAACACAAGATCTAGTATGTTGTCATCAGAGTGAGTAGGAGGGTGCTTTTGCGCACAACACCACAACATATATCATACCTTTATTTTTTCATCTATGTAATGTAATTCTCTGTACTTCATTGTTTTCTGTTGATCTGCATTACTCATGCTAAAAAAAACATGTTAAGATGGGCCTACACTAAAAATCTTAACAGAAAACTATATAAAGCAATCATCAGGAGAGGGAATGTACAATGCATACCCAGTGGTACCATGGTTACATTGTTTTAGCAAAATGCTTTCTATAGCAATTGTATTTTACACTGATTTTTTTCAGCAAAAAGTGGAGTTTTCCTTTTTAAGTTTATATGTTATTTTGAATAATCTGTTTGAATCCACAAACTGTTTGTAATTTAATTCACTAGTTTCTGAAATAGCATTAATACTTTTATGGAGAGATTTGAAAACTCAGTCTTCACACAATATACAGAAAAGAATGTCACAATGACTCAGATAACATTCATAAATGATAGCTACGCCTTTCAGTCTCACATTTAAGGACATGCAGATAAAAGGAACACTTTCTCATAGCAGGATGAAAAAGCTGATATTAATGTACATTTTGTTCCCAGAATTTTCAAGAAATGATACTGTTGAAAGGAAATGGGCACTGAAAGTAGGAATTACTCTTTGCATTTACGACTATTAATTTAGGGTATTTTGGAATAGTGATGTTAAGCTTGGCTTTCCTTACTAGTTAAGCCACCTCCTGTACTAGAGAAAACATTCCCTCTTGCCCTTAAAGGGTATATATATATTTTAAAAATAAACATTTAATACATCAAAAGGATTCTCAGGTAGCACTATGGGATTTTTGAAGAGAAAGCACAGCTTTCTTTGTCTGCTCCTTAGCCTTCTAATAAAGGTCCAGTCACTACTGTAAAGACTCATAAGAGTTCTGAAATTGATGGGATTTTTCCAGCACAGCTGAAAGCTGTGCTAACTGAACATGTGATATAAACCTAAACCTCCACTTAATATTTGTATGCAATATTTTATATTTGCTGACCAAAACAAGAAATAAAAACATTTTCTTTTTAAATCCTGACCATAATAAAGAAAGGAAATATGTACAAAGTCCCTATCCAAGTAAATTTGTCAAATGCATAAGCAGTAGTTATCGTCATTAAAAAATGCATGTCAAAACAAGCAGTAAAAGCAGGGATAAAGGTAGCCGATGTTATGTGCAAAACGCAACTTCAATCTCCACCTGTAAAATTCTAGTTTAACACTGCCCCCTTGGCCTGAAAAGCTTACATACTGTATATTATGTAAAAGACCAACAAGGTAGCTAACCAAGGGGGGTAAGAGGGTGGGGCCAATATCAGTGAACATTTGAGATTTCCATATAAATGTAGCTGTCTACATCTTCTGACTGTTTTTACTGAATGCAGCTTTTTTTTAATTTTTTTAATCAAATCCTTGGTTTTTGAATGTTTGGGTCTATGATTTGCTTTTAGTTCTTTATATTTTTATATAGATTTTGAAGGAAGGTCAGGTAGTGGATCTGGAGCTACTTACATGTTCTAAGTACATGTACTTAATGTTCTAAGATGCTGCATGACAGGGTAAACTTCATCCAGCCACAGGATAAGATGTAAGTACCTGCATGGTAAGGCAAGCCCATCATAGAAGCACATAGGACTAGATTAGGCCTTAAACCTGACACTACCATAATACAATACAATTTTCCTTAGTAAAAGAATAAGGTACATAACCTTCCTCAACTGCAATTTCCTTGCAAACAGCATAACTACAGTAAGTTGTTCTTGATTGCATTGAGAAATATAACTTATATTAGTTAACCCTGGCACTCCGAAATTTACTTTGATGTTCCATGTCAAAGCTGATC
The DNA here is from genome assembly GCF_000935625.1 of Nanorana parkeri. NCBI lineage: Eukaryota > Metazoa > Chordata > Amphibia > Anura > Dicroglossidae > Nanorana > Nanorana parkeri. Next base: position 268,653 of record NW_017307224.1, read on the forward strand.
AAATCTGTATTTTTTTGGCTTCAGTATCTTCTTTTTTTTTTAAGCTTTGGGATTATCAAATACCGATACTTGTTCAACAACATTGCATGGGTGCAAACAGTTTGGAAGTTCATGTTCAGCAATATTCAAAACCTTAGCAATAGAGCAGATAAAGCAAAAATAAAGTTTGTACTCTCTTGTTTTTTTTAAAAACTCTTTTCAATTTCAGTTTTAAAAATTAGACAAGATGTACATTAGTCAGAATACAGAAATTGGTTGCAAGAGTGTGGTCTGTGTAACCACGGACATACAGATATTAATAATGCATATATCACATCAGTGTATTATCAGCATTTTTTATTAGGAATTGTTTATTTGAAAAAAGCTGACCATTTCTGGTAACTGGTTTCAGGAAAAATGTGTTTCTAATGTGGGCATTTTTATTGCTTATAGGTCTTTTTTAACTACAATTAGTGGCTACATACATATTACATTTTTATTTGAAGGTTATTCTTGGCAAAACCTAGGAAATGTATTGGCTTATAAATTTAGGATGCACATTTCTGTATTATGTTTATTGGTCTTCTGTATATATAAACGTTATGATTTGTGAAAAAAGATGCACAGAAGGGCATGTCTCCATGCAAAATACTTTTCTAATTCTTCCACTGGGAGTGTCTGACAACTGGCACTTTAGATACCTTCAAATTAGTAATGCAGAAGGGGCCCACTTTTTACTGCATGCTGTAGTCCTTCAGCCTCCTATACTCTCCAGCCTAACCAATCCTACCTGGTATCTACAATTTACAGCACTGCAGGGGAAACCATACAAACTCTCCTGAAGACAAGAGCGATGGAATGCAGATATTCCAAATTTAGCAGAGTAAGAATGAGACAAGTTTTTTCACTCTAACAATACAGTTATATTTGGAAAATACATTACCCCTGCCCACTTATTTAAGATGGATAAATGAACCACCCCCATCTGCACAAATTTTGGGTAGCAGATGGAGACATTTTTCATATGGTTTGGCGATGTCACAAAAATAAAACCCTTTTGGTTGAATGTTACAGAATGTATTTCTTATTTTGCAGTCCAAAGTGGTGTCTATATTTTTGATAAGAAAACTATACACTGGCTGCTTTTATTATACAAAGAAAAACAAAGTTCTAAATTGGACATCTGAGGAGCTGCTGATTAATAATACCTGAAAGCATCTGGTAAATTAAATCTTACCTCTTTATGGAATAACCTAAGAAGCTACATAACATTTGGGGTGGATAGCTTTCCTGTCTCAACTCCTGTAATCATCAAATCCCCACTGAATATTCTAGCCTATAATGTTGGGGCTTCAAATATCTTTATCTCTCCTCTTTACTAGGTCTATATGTGACGATAATGAGGTTTGAGCCTATCAATATTAACTATGAAATTCTCTTTTCCCTCATCTTAGAACACATGCAACCTTCAATTCAGTTTAAGTGACTTCAGGCTGCCCTCAGTTTGCCAGGCCTCTTCAAATTCCAAAAAAACAGAGATCTGCTAATCTGGCCTGTGATCCTTATAGTCTTCATTCCTAATTAACTAGTGAGATACCAGAATTACCTAATTGCAAATCACCCATACATTAGAATTTGACAGGTTTAGGTAAACACAATGGGGCCTGATAACTTTAACGACCCAGGTGACCTCAAAGTCACACTTAGTCATAAAACTGAGTTACATTATCAACTCATTTTCACAACTTGGAATTGGACAGTGATATTGTAAAATTAATTGCACAAATAGCTGTGTCTCATCAAAACAAAACCATACATACCAAGAATGGACAGGTTATGATGGTCAGAGGCTTGACAAGCCCCATTACTCCTCCTGGCCCAACCATAATTTATATATATGGCAAGTTTGGTCTTAATGTAAAGCTAATTTCTTAAATCATAAGAATGTTGTCGGTTAGTATGGTGAGGTGTATCAATATTCCACTATAATCTCAGATAAGAAATGTAACAGTTTGGGAGAAGCAGAGGAGGACATTGTAAAGGCTTAGCCCTCCTGTTCCTCCTCCCCGACCCTGCTTTATGAGCCAGCTCTGTGACATCCCCTAGAGGGCTGACAAAAACAGGCTGCAGAGGCAGCTAAGGAGGCTCCTGTTTTAACATAAAGAAGGAGGGACTCTCTCAACATCAAGAAGCTCATAACACCAAAGTTCCAGGAAGAGTTCCCCTTTAACATCCGGAAATAATCTGTGCAAGCCTTACTTGGAGAAGAGGCACTCAGATCCATCTTTTGTTTATTGAATTGGACTCTGTCATAACTCATAAACCCAGGACTGTTATGTACTCTCTTTTTATTCCTTTTTATTTTACTGGTGTTGTAGATTGTCTCTCCCTATTATCTTTTTCTCTATATTTTTCCTGCTCTGTTTCTTTTATTTAAAGACAATCTTAAAAAGCATTACGCTCATCTCTAAGCTCTAAATAAGAACTTAAAGTATCCTTGCCTCTGTGAAGAGTGCTACTGTAAAGTGAAATCTGTCATATTCCTATCTGAAAAGACAGTGGTATAGGCTTTGTTTAAGTTTTTGAATTGTCATAGCACCTGCTGGGATCGGTTTGCGTGTCCGTTAACACGTGTGGTGTGTTAACAGACACACAGACAGCAATTGTTTGGTGTGTAAAGGGTTTACTGTGGAGTAAACCAACCCTAGTGACAATCGCTCTCAGTCTGCTGGACTGAGATTGTTGTCCTTCGAGATGGGAAATCTCTGTGCAGGGTGAGGCTGAGAGCAGTATTGCCAAGTCCTTGTGATGGCTCACTCGGTTCAGAAATGCGCATAATCACGTGATTAATGTACAGTGGGTTCGGACTGGGCGCATCTCTCACACTGTGCACCGGAAAGCAAAAACGACACTTACTGCTTGATTGCAGTGAACTTTTTTTACTGATAGCAGTTGCATACATGCACAACTTTATAACCCCACAGAACTTTTTACGTAGGCTATTGTTTAGTATGACTTCAAACAAAAAGCGAAAAGAAAATGTTTGAATCCTTTATTTAGTGTTTAGACACTGTCAGGGTTTCTTACCCTTCCCTGTCCAGTTGCTTGCAGCATGGCTTGTTTGCAGTGTCTCTGACACTGTTTGTTCCTCTTGCCCTCTTATGACAAAATCGTAAACAACATCATCATTCTGCAACTCCTGACAAATTCCTGTCTCAGTGATGATGCAAATACCAGGTCACTATTTAACCATCAGCTTGTCCATTCAGTCTCCCTCCTTGTGTGTGTTCTAATCTACCAATTGCTCTGCAGTTGTTCCTGTTCTCCATGTATGAACAGATGTGGGATTGTTTTAAAAACACAGTACATACTGCTACTTCAAAGTGTATACCTTTAGGGAGCAAAAATAATAGATCAAAGACTAAACCAATATGGTTTAATAAAACTGTAAAACAACACGTCAAGGACAAGAGAGCGACATATATAAATATATAAACGGAAGGGACGGCATTGGCGTTCCTTAACTACAAAGAATGTAACAAAAAATGCAAACTAGAAATCCGGGCAGCTAAAACTGAGTGTGAAAAGCATATCGCCGCAGATAGTAAAAAGAAACTGGCTCTGGCTGATCAGCCTGGTTCCTGACTCACTTGTTTGCGTGATGAAGGGATCCTGTGAGACCCCGAAATGTTGTATTTAGTGTTTGACTAAGCAACAAGTACTTGTATAAATAGATGTACTTAATTTGCTTTGGAGTGCCGGTGTCCACCTTGCCTTGTTCGCTTGTATACTTTGGCGGGAGACACCTGTTGTCACCAGTTGCACCCACTTCTTTTCTGATGGAGCAGCGGTTCTGAGTGCGATGGGTATACAGACTGATTATACCTGACCTGGTTGGACTGATTACCTGCTTTGGCATCTGACCTCTGGCTTGGCACTGGCGATGTCCTGGACTTTCTCCATTGTTTTTTGCCATTTATGTTTACTGTTGTTTTAAATAAACTCCTTTTATTTTTTTAAACCTGCAGTTTCTGTCTGGTTTCTTGGTATCCTGACACACTCCTGCCTGTTCCTGCTGATTTAAAAAAAAAAAAATTGTACAGCTTATTCTGTGAATGACAAAGTACTGTGTACTTTGATTGCTTATGAAACTTTATTATATTTAAAAAAAAAACATGAACAAGACAGGGACACCCAACCTTTAGACAGCCCAACCACATTTGTCATACACTTTTATTGAGCAAGACAGCAAACAAAAACAGGGACTAACAGGGTGTCCTGTAATGGGTTCCTCCAAACAAACAGGCAGCTCTTGTACCTTTTTAGCATTCAGTCAGCATTCATTCTTTTCACCCAGCAGCAGGTTCTCACAACAAAGAGAGTGTGAGAGAAAATGCATGGCTCTACAAAACCTCTGGGCTCTAGGACACTGAACAGGACTTATTAAGATTCAGACACAACAGGAAGTTTGTTTTCTCCATATCAGTCACACACCCTCGAGTTCCCCACCATGTGTAGGTGGGAAACCTAGGTGACACAAACACCATCCACAAGCTTGCCAGCCAGTGCTTCACAAAAGCTAACTTTTTCATTGGATAGAGTAAGGAAAGGTTAAACACTTTGTCAAGTTCTTTACTGCTGTCTGTGTCCCTGCTAGGGAGATTTACCCCTTTATTTGTCCTAGTTACCATTGCCCCTGAACATAGAGAAAATCAAGACATTTTAAGTTGTCACCTGAGCAAGAAGTAGGAAAAGTTCTCCAATGGGGACACTCGTTTGAAAGCTCTTTAAGATGGAAATTCCTTTCAGGGATTTCTCCTCCTTTCCTGTTGTGTCTCCAGGACAAAATCTCCCCAGCAAGGCACAGGCATCAAAAAATAACCTGGTAGGGGTTTTAACCTCTCCCTACTCTAAAACTAAGAAAAAAAAGTTTGAAGGCTTTACGTATACTTTAAAGCTAATATGTAAGTAGTCTATGGTACACTATATACACTGTAAAGCTAATATATATGAGTAGTCTATCATTTTCAGCCTACTTTCTGGCTTCTTCTGCACTATGACTATGACATCAAATAGAAACTGAAGTAATAAAATATCATGCATTGCTGGAAAAATGATGTTCTAAACGACTTCCACGACTTCATGATGTGACAGTGGTCTGGTCATCTCTGACCAAGGGACATTCAATAATGAGAATGAGTATTTCATTATCTAGCACTTTGACCTTACCACAAGGCTTTTTCTGCTGTGAGTGAATGGAGCCACGGGGGAGGGAAGGGAAGGAAAGCATAAGATACGTAGAGGGCCCGCTTTAAAGTGACCCCATTGCTTTGCTCTGCATAGGCAAAGCATGCATTAAGTTTACAAGGAGAATAAATGCAGTTTTTCATTTTAAATTCCAAATTTTTTAGGTTACCTGACAGTCATTTTCATGTCACCCCTCCAATGGTGGCACCCCCCGCACCCTCCTTGTGATGCCACTGGCTGGGAAATATCATCTGTAATCTCACAAGATCTCAGGGAAAGGCATTTTCCTCCCCTGAGATGATGTTCATGGTCACATTTTCTGACCCGAAGTGCAGAAGTGCATTTTCCTACCCGAAGTGCAGAAGGAGTTCGACTCAGCCGATCCAACATCTGGATCGGCTAAGCCGAACCTCCGGCAGGCTACTCGCTGCTGTTCGGTCTATTCTTATAGATACCGAACAGTGAGTGAATAGCCGAATGCCGCTCAGCGGCTGTTCTGCTCGGTCCCTCTGTGGTACCGAGCAGAACAGAAAAATTGTTTAAAAAGTAGAAAAAAATAAATAGAAAACGATTGGGCGGAGCTAGCAGTGACAGCTAGCTCCGCCCAACTGTTTTCTATTAGCTGGCGGTTCTGCTGCCGTCAAAAAAACCCCCAAAAAAATGGCTACGGCTAGATCCTTCGGCTGCTTCATGAATAGACCCCTTAGTCTAAAGCTGGGTTCACACCTGGGCGTTTTTCAGCACTGATCGAAGCGCTGAAAAACGCTCAGCAAGTGAAATACCATAATTTCCTATGGGCATCTGGGCATATCTCAGTGCGTGGAAACGCGCTGAAAACCGCCCTATGGCCAAACAAGTACAGGAGCTTCTTTTGGGGCGTATTTCCGCGTGTATCCATTGGTATTCCCGAGTGTGGCTCGGGGTTAACAAAGCGGTAACCCCGAGCCACACTCGGGAATACAGTGTAGGTCTTACCTTGTCCGCGATCCCCGATATGTCCTCCGGCCGCTGCCGTCTTCCGGGTTCCGTCCCTTACGAGAGTCAGCGTTGCAGGGGGGCGGAACCAGCGGGAAGTTTGAAAGTTAAAAAAAAAACTTGAAAAAAAAAGAGAAAATAAAGGAAAAAACTAATCAAACCGCCAGGGAGGTATAAAAACGAGCGTCAAACGCGCGTTTCACTGAACTAAAAAAAGTGCTAAAAATTAGCTGAAAAAACACGCCTATAGTAACGCCCAGGTGTGAACCCAGCCTAAGAGAGAAAATAAAAAAGCACTACCCAGAAAGTATCAGTACAGTTTAATTAAAAAGTATCAACTTACATTTCTAAAAAAATAAACAGCTCAGTGTCATTTATCACATTAGGCTCAGCACACTGCCTTGCATATGCATTTAATTTCATATTCTGCAAAGCAAGATACACATCTGTAAAAAAAAACATCTGACATTGAGCTGGTTAGTATTAGTCCTAAATGGAAGTTCCTATTTTTCAATGAAACTATACTAATACTTGTCTGGATTGCTGCAACTTCTTCTTTTCCCTGTGTGAACATTAAAACTAATACATTTGATGGGTTTTTGCTGCAGCCTAGGGTCAGTCATTATGGAAAAAGATACTCGGCAATGTGGCCATGAGTATGAATCAAGAATGCAATCACCAGCACTAAATTAATTATCATAATAACCAACTGCTATGCAAAATCTCTTTTCTGACCAATACAAAATTTCACAATAAAGCGAGGGTTCAGGATAAATAATTCAGAGAGAACTAGTTTAGTCTTTTCATTGTCGCAACAAATAAGAAGCACTGGTTTCTGGCAGGGCAGAAAAAAAATGGGGGTGAGCTATATTATAATAAGCAAATTACATTTTTATTGCTTCTCTCTATGTGAGCTGCATGGAAATGAGACTATGGCTTCGCAAAATAACATTCTGCAAAATGAGGACTGCATATAATCTTATATAGATCTTTTTAAAAGGGGATTCTTTTTTTTCTCTGTTTTAATTTTAATAATTATGCTTTGTGCTTTCCAAAACAAAATTTAATAATGCAGGAATGAGGGAAAGCATTCTGTGATAAATGATGAATGTGCAGGAAGCAAAGATAGCAACGTACTTGATATATTCTGTTATTTATGAAACTCTCCCTAGTGGAAAGCTCAGTAAAGTAACAGCATTAAGTTTATTAAAGGAACATCCCTACTGACACAAGAGTGATTGAAACACGGAGCTTTGTCTGTTTCCTGACATCTGCAAGCAGGAGATGGTTGGGTATTTCCTCTGACAGACATGATGAAAAAACAGCCAAAAACAGATGGGGGTTACTAATAGTATAGGAGTCCATAAGGTTAGGTTGATTAAGTTGACAAGATAAAAAACAGAGAGATCGGAATAAAGAGCTTTGTTATAGAGTGCTATATATGTACAGAGGCAATCATGGAGCAGCTAGGTAAGGGGCAAGAGAAACAAAATACAACATTTATTATCTGTAGCTACTTTTATCTGTTATTTTGCTTTGTCTTGACACAACTAGTGACTTCATTAGTGTGTAAATCCAGCAGCGCAAATGAAGAGACTACAGGGGCAAGAGAGAAGAGTCCGAAGAGTTTCTGCAGCACAAGTTTGGGCAAATACAGCTGAGCTTACTCATTTTAAATCAGTTTGGCATGCTTGTGATATCATATAGCAAGCTTTTGAGATAATTTACAACTCATTGATGGGTCAATTTTACCTACAATTACCTCCTTCTGACCTTTATTTGACCTCCTAAGCTGCATCAACCTGCTCCGCTTTTGGATTCCTATTTACTTGTATGGGGATAGAAGCAGTTCTGACGTGAGTAAAGGTCCACTATTACAGACTCTGCCTCTTTCTGTCTCTCCTGATATAATGACAACTGTTTGAGGGTAAAGGGTAGCATGCTTTTTGAATAAGCTTCTGGTTAAATGTGAGATTTCTGGTTACCAAGATGTATAAAGGCTGGGTCTTGTAAACCCGAAGTAAATTGCAAAGTACCAATAACAGGCATCAGTGAGGAAGGAGTGGGGGAGAGCTTCCTAGAATCTAAAGCCTTCCATGTCGGGCCCAAGGCTGGATGAGAGCGTACTTAGCCAGGAATCTGGGCACACCATGGGAGCTTCTGCAGTGGGACCTGAGAAATTGACTGCTTGAGAGCAACCCATGGCTTCAGTTTGTCATGTCTATACCAGTCAATAACACGGGATAGGTGGGCAGCCACATAGTAGAATAAATACAAACAAATTGTTTAGCGCACTGTCCTGGAAACTATAAGATTATTAAAAAAACTAAAGATCGTAAATAAAAATAAAAATAGAAATAAGAATTTAAAAATGAAAATGTGACATACACATTTAAAATGTTATTGGGATGGATTCTGGGGTGTGCTGCTCCACTTTACAGATCAAGGCTGAACTATAGTGTAACCAACGATAAAAGAAAAAGAAAATGAGAAGAATGCACTACCATCAAAAGCATGACTGTAAAAGAGACTGCACTGTTCTCGTTTATTTTTTCTTTTATCATGGGTAGCCACATAGTAAAGATGAATATCAGGTAGAGCTGTGTTATTACACGCCTCTCTCGAATCCTGCTTGGTCTGGATAGATAAGGTCATGAATATACGAAAGGACAAAGCAGCAACATTTTAGAAACGAGTTTGGTGTCGACGTTAAGAAGAGAGATAGGTTTATAGCTTGGGCAAACCAAAGGGTCCTTGTCCGGCTTTGGAATCACTGTGATATGGGCAGAAAGAGCATCTGCCAGTAAATGGCCAGTCACACACATGGATTACAAAGCATTCAAAAAGTGAGAATTAAGGAGAGGAGCATATTGTTCATAATATGGAAGCATAAAGCCATCCGGTCCTGTGGCCTTGCCACTCTTGGTCTGTTTCAAAGCAATTCTAGAGCTTAGTTTGATTATGGTATTCCTAAAGTAAGTTTTATGTGCCTCCAATATGGAGTATGGGGAACAATCCAAGGTATAATTTAGGTTAAAAAAAATTATTCAACCTCCAATGCTAAGGCCTAGAATCAAGAGGGCCCAGCTCCAACGCCAAACAGATCAAGGCGTGGTTGGAGAGAGAGAGATATTGAAAATGCTCGAATGAGTCGCCAATGACAGAGAAGCATGATGAACCAGAAAGTAGTCGATATGTGTGTGGCTATGCTCGGATTATGAGAAATAAGAATAGTCTCTGGTGGAAGGATGATCATGCTTACAGACCACCAGATGAAAAAGTTATCCCCATCTATATGTAGCTCCACTGCAACAGATCTGTTTCAAAAGAGAACGCAAAATAGCTCTGTGGTGAAGAATCTGCACTTGCGCTGCATCAAATTCAGTTGGCCTCTACAGCCATGCCTTGAGTAGAATGTCTTCCTTTAAAGTAAAATAATGGACCCGGCAAATGACATCCCGGGGACAGGAGAGATCTGCAACACAGAGGTATACTCTATCCAGAAGAATGTCAGCAGCAGCAACATCCCCTAGCACAGAGCTGAATATGGCCTGTACGATGTCATAGAGACTGGTAGCATCCATTGCCTCGGGAATGCCCCGCAGGCACAGTTTATTCCTCCAGCCCCGTTTTTCTATATCCTCCATATGTAGTTGCAAGGCAACCATTCATTGGTCAGACGAAGTGCTTGCAGCCATCAAAGCTGCAACCTGGGAGTTCAGGGCACAGCAGGACGCAGAACTTTCCGCCACGGAGGAGGCGAGGTCACAGACCTCGCATTTCACCTCACGGAGATCCTTTCGGATAGCCATTTCCACCCTGGAAACCAGGGCCTCAAAGTCAGTCTTAGTGGTCAGATATTTTAGAAGCGCCCGGAAACCCTCCGGTACATCCAAGGGTAAGTCCGCTGCCCGACCATCATTAGAATCCAAGTCGTAGATCCGAGGGGATCGCAGACCCTGGGAAGCCTCACTAGGTGAAGGGGAGCACGGCTGAAGCTCCTGGCGTGAGGTATCTCATGCAGACGGAGCGGGCGCCATCTTAGGCAGACCACAAAAATCACTGTAAGGGGACATCAGAGGGGATCATCCCACTCCCGGAATCCTTCCACTGCTTGGGCATCGCTATTCAGGAGGCACGGTGAAAGAAAACGGCGCGCGATATGAGCAATAGGTACACTGCTCCTGCGGAGGTCTAGAAGCAAGCACCTCACGCCGCAATGCCTAGGACACACACCCTCATTCACTTTATATTGACTGCAAAAAAAAATGCACCTTACTTAAAATATAATGTGGTTCTATTGTCCTACTGATTCATATGGTGCATGCATATTAATGATAGGCCACTTTAAGGAAGAATTGAAATGTTTGCCATAACCATGGCTGTACAGAAGAAACATTAAAATAATAAATGTGCCATAACAAAGCTGAATGATATAAGTGATTAATTTGCCTTTAGCAAGTTGAAACAATTGTAATTGCAGTGCATATATAATGTTTGGAAAACTATGTATTCATTAGTACAAATTCACTAATACTTCTCTGTTTAACTTTCCATAAATTCTGTTCCAAGCACAACATTCAAATCAGTGAATCACTGAGAGATGGCTGAAAAGAAATCCCACAGCATTTGGCATGATATTTGTTTTGTAAAATATTAGCACATGGTTCAGTGAATTCCTATGAAATTCAAGAAAATTTTGATGTTATAATACTTTGTTCTACAAGAGCAATGCCAAATGACACCCAAAGGATGTTTTATTACATTGAGGATATGGCTTGAAATTAAAAACTGTAAAGCAGGAACATAAAATAACTGTGGCCACGGTGTGGAATAATTTATGGATGTACAGCATGATTATGTTTTAGTTACTGTTTTAATGCACTTCATTCACTTCACTTTTTCCAACTTCTGTCAAACAACTTGTAGGACGTTGTTTGATGTTTTGTTTGTCAGGTTTGTGCAACCATATGTAAATCTGTTCATTTAGGTTTTTTGTTACATTCATTCTTATTACCTTCTATTTCTGCTGTTCCTGGTATGTAATATATGTAAAGAAATATCAGTTTGTCCACTAGAGTAAATATGTTGTCTGTGGCACAGCATTCAGAATACAGAAGATGTTACACTACCTTCCTTGGCAATATGGTATGTGAGTAGAGAATGGGAAAAGGGGTAATCATGCTATACAGTCTTTGTGTGTTTCTCATGGTAACATATCTACTGTTACATTAAGTACAAGACTAGTTGCGTTGTATTTTTAAACACTGGCAAAATTGTGTACTATTTGCCGAGCTGCTTACTCCAGAAGCAGAGAGTGCACTGCAGGATGGAGGTGTGGGTGCTGCCCCCCATAATTCAGAAGCTAGTGTGCTTGTGTGTGGAGTCATGGGTGGTCCCAGTTGCATTAGTGTGAACAGGAAAATCCCTTGGGAGAGGCCAAACAAACGGAGCCTGTGGTGAGAGGTCCCCCTCCCCTGTATTTCCATGAGCTTGGTGCTGGTGCAGGAATGGATGAGGGGGAGAGGAGGTTGAGAAGGACTGACCCTTTGGATCTGTGTTTCATCATATATAGCCACAGTAACATCTCTACTGTTAAATTAAGCACAAGACCAGTTGTGTTGTATTTCTTAACACTTGTTGTTCATGTTACATTGCTTTCTCCCAGTTTCTCATGGTAACATCTCTATTGTTAAATTAAGCACAAGACCAATCGTGCTTCTCCGGATGAGGGGAAGAGGTGGAGAAGGGTGGAGCTTTTGGACGCTGAGGCAAGCTCAATCTGGGTGCCAGACTGCAGGGCTGGTAGAGATGTAAAAGAGGAGAAGGAGAAGATGAGAAGGGGAAGACAGCTTAGAGCTACCTATATGTCTGCGACTGTATGTTACTTGGGCTGCTGACTTCTTCAGAATTGGGGGAGAAGGAATAATATGTCTGTCTGCTGCATATTATCTGTTGTAAACTGTGTGAGAACTGTTGACTAATGGGCTTAAGAGGTTGTGTGCATCTTGAGAAGACTTCCAAAAATTAACTTGTGAGCTGTGATAGAGTGATAGAGTTTGGGTCTGCTGGGGGAGGTGCTGGTTTGAGAAGCTGTTTAGAGTACTGGTTCTAGGATATAAGTGCAGTGTGTGCAAATATATAGTGAGAGGGCTGGTGTCTACTACAGTGACTATTGCGAGCAAATTGACATCTGCTGTACACTGTCTGTTGGCAAAGAGAGCTGCTGGCTGGTAGGACAGGGCTATGTGAGGGCTGAGGTGCCTGTGAGGCTTCAATCGGGTAGCTTTGGTTCTGGGATTGTGAGGTTTGTTGAACTGAGTACATTGTCGAGACAAGTGCATAGTTAACACAAGGGCATAGAACACCAAAAGAATTGCTGGACAAACCAGGGTTAAGGTCTGCAACTAATCTGCAATAGTAGGGAAAATAGTAACAGTGCTCTAAACTTTTTATTATCCCCATCAAAGTAGAAGCGACAATGTCTTCCATGAGTGGTATTACGACTCTATGTATGTGGTTCATGAACAGCCATTCAAGGGTGAATACTATTGTGCAAGATGTGAGCAAATTGTTTGTTTGAAAGCCCAGATCCTGGATCTGAAGAATCAGCTGGCAACACTGCAGACCATTAAGAACTAATCAGGTGCTGGCAGGGTCCAGTATAGAGGCATCCTTAGATGTGGAGGATTCTTGTTCTTTTATAGGCTAGGTACATCTTCTGCATATTTCAATCCATGTTATCAGCCTTAAAACATATGCTCTGTGAACTGCAGAATGCTCCCTCCCTATGTTATGGAGGACAGGGTTTTTTTTGTAGGAGAGCAGCCTAAGCAGACATGGCTCTGGTTTTATACAGTGTCAAAACTCAAGGACGTGGGCCCTGAATACACTTGTGGGACACCTAAGATGGTAAGAAAGGTGCAAGTAGAGTGTGCCGACTAGAAGCTGGGCTCAGTAAAGGATGACTGAAATAATAGATAGCATGGAATTCCCAAGGGTGCAGAGTCTAAGGACCAGCTGGTATTCACTAGAGCTTCTGATGGTGGAGATGGACAATGCTGCATGCCGGCCCCAGGTCACAACACCTGGGTTCATTCTACTCTACTAACAGCAGATGATGGTCTACAAGACCAGGGTCCAAGGCAGGCTGCCTGGCAAGGATACCAGGAAACAAGCCGAAGGTCAGGGCAGGCTGTGGACATGGATACCAAGGGACAAGTTGAAGGTCAGGATGACAAGGATTTCCACGAACAAGCCAAAGGTTGGTACACAGATCAGCAACAGCAGCTTCAACAGAGAACAGGGGCTCAGCGACTAGCTAGGAAAATCATGGCTAGCTCTTACCACCCACAAAAAAATGGCCTATGTAAGTGTTTTAAAAGGACCTTGAAACAGATTCTGAGGATGTTTGTGGAGTTGCAAGGACGGGACTGTGAATGATTTTTGCCTCTTCTGCGGTTTACCTACAGAGAGGGGCACCCGGAATCCATGGGCTTTTCACTATATAAACTTTCTGTACAGAAGGTAAGAGGACCCTTACACCTACACTGAGAGATTGGGGGGGGGAGGGGGGGTGGTAGGTGGCAGCAATAGTTCTGGCATTTCTGTCCCGAGGTCTCTGTGGTGGATATGACCTAAGGCTCTGGACCAATATGGAGACACTAGTTGCCACGGTACAGGAGAACATGACACAGGCCAAACAAAATTGCTGATATGACCGTAATGCTAAAGAGAGGACATACAACGTGGGTCATTAGATTTATGCTCTACTCCCAATGTGGTAAAACAAACTACAGTCAGCATTAGAGAGGCCATTTCCAATCACAAAGTGCCTAAATGCTATGTTTGGGAGAAGGTGGTAGAACGCAGAAATGCTTCCATATGAATATGCTTAAAACACAATGAGAGGATAACATATGTTATATAAGTTGCAGCCAGCCTGAACAGAAAAAGCCATTATTAGATATGTTAGCTGACACTTGGGAAGTGAGGGCAGACCTTAAGATCCATTCAAACCTCTCTTCTACACAGAAGAATCAGCTGCTTGAAATGCTTGTGCCACACTGTGTCTGTTTTCCCGGGGGAACCAGGGAGGATGCACCTTGCAGTCAAAAATGTGGACACAGCGACATACACTCCCATAAAACAGTCTGCCTATTTTGTCTCAATTGAGGTGCAGGCAGACATGAAAAAGGAGATTGAGGAGAGATTGCTGCTAAGAAATCCCACAGTGCCTGGGCATTGCCAGTAGTCCTGGTCCCCAAAAAGTTTCACATGACCAGGTTCTGAGTGGACTACAGGAAGGTGAATGCCATCACTATTGCTGATGTCTACCCTATGCCCAGAGTTGATGTGTTGTTGGAGAAGCTGGAAGCTACCTGCTATCTAACAATCGTGGATCTGAGCAGTGGGTATTTGCAAACTCCTTTAGCATACAGTATATAGTTCAGGAAAAATCAGCCTTCATCAGCCATTTTGGATTATTTGAGTTTATTCTAATATAATTTCAGATTAAAAACACCCAAGCATGAATGAACTGCTGAAAGGGCTGGAATCATTCGCATTAGGCTACCTGGATGACATTGCATTGTTTAGCCCTACTTGGTAAGAACACCTTGTTCACCTGTCATAAATCCTGGACCAATTGAAACGGCTAATCTGACAGTTAAACCTAGTAAGTCAGATAGACATGACAGAAGTTCAGCACTTGGGATACTAGGTAGGAGAAGGCACCGTAAGACCTAGGACAGGGAAGGTCAAGGCTATCATGGCCTGGTCTAAACCTCAAACCAAGAAGCAGGTTATGTCTTTCTTGGGGACAGCCGGATACTAAAGGAAATTTGTGTGCAACTACAATGTCCTGGCTAAACCCTTGACTGACATAACAACAAAAAAACTACCTAAGCTGGTGTTTTGGGCTTACAACCTTGTATTATTTTTCACTCCTCAGTAGCCTAACTTCCAAAGTTACAGATTTTGACAGTTTACTTAATTTATGACCATGCTTTGCAAAGGGGATGGACTCTACATTGCCAGCTCTTATCTCACTGTCTCCACAGTTTCCCAACACAAAACAAGGCTCCTCTTCCATTTCAAGTGCCTGTGCTGATTTCCCTCTGCATTTCTGTGACCTCACTTGTGTTTGGAAAGTGCAGGGAACTTGCAATTCCTTCTGTAAAACCTTTGTGCAAAGAAGCAGGTGTGAAAATAATGAGGTTTGATGAACCCCAAAGTGAGTGGGGAGATTGAAGAAGTCATGCTGTAAACAGTACTACCCTAATTCTACACTAAATGTTAAGTCCTTGAGCATAGGCATACACAGGGGGTGTGCATGGTGTGCCTGGGCACACCCCAATCACCCCAAGATCAACGGTGGGTGCCATGTTTTTAGTCACTGAGCTCTCTGTGACCGGTTCAGCGATATAGAGCGCAGCAGCACTTGCCACTTACATTCCTCACACAACAGCCGCAGCCCTGGGTGCCTAAGAAGCTGCGAGGGAGCGTGGCTGTGGCTTCCCATCCAATCAGGAAGCCGGGTGGGTGACCACCTGCCAGGCTCCCTGCTTCATTACTACACCCCTACTGGAAGAGGCAAGGGAACCAGATTAAAACACCCTTGAAAAAAACACAAGCACATCATAAATTCCATTAAAACAATTAGAGTATCATTGACAGGACACAGACCCAGTGTAAATAAACCCCATCAGCAGGATGTCCCTTAAGCCATAGCCTAGTAATAGTGGGCATAAACCTCCATTAAGCCTAGGTCTTCTAATGGAATTATGTCTTAAAATGCTTTGTCTGATATGTGACTTCACAATACACATCGGCAAACCTGATTTTTGAACTACACCAAGTTAAAGTGAAACTAAATTCAGGAGTTATATCCTAAAAATGATGCCCCACTCCCCAAAACCCCAACCCACTCACCAAGCTATGTGTGGAGGAGGGAGGAAGGGAGGAGACTCCCTGTCCCTCACTTGCTCGTCACTGGTGAGGCATCGAGATTGATGTCGTCAGTGTTTGTTTTTTTATTAGACAGCTTGGACCATCCAAAGAGCTCACGCCTCTAGTATAGAGTAGAGGCTGTTGCAGCTCTTGCCTCACTATGTTAGGTTACACAAAGCAGTGGGGAAGCCCGCTGCTGTGTAACCTAACTTAGCTGTCAAAAGCCGGATGAAGCGCCGCCTGTAATTAACAGGCAGCGCTCCACCCATAACAGGTTAAACAGCGGGGAGGCTTTCCCTGCTGTGCAACCTGTTACAAGCCGGTCTGAAGCTGACAGCTTTTCCCCCCATAATACTAGGTGAGGCTCTGCCTCACCTGCCTCCCCTGTCTGAACATTCCTGCTATGAAGGGGCTACATAATAAGTGTTTCCACAAATGTTTAATAAATAGGTACACACCAAACACACCTACATTACAAGGTACAGAACACTGATGGGACACGTTACTCCTGCTGAGGAGACACTTATAGGATTCATATCATGCTTGGTGTCTGTAAAGTGTGCACTTTATATTGTTTTTTTTAGCTGGTTTTATAAGAAAATCTTTTCTATAATGCTATACAGTATAATATATAATTTAGAATTACTATTAACATTATCAAATGCATCAAGTCACCAAATGTATTAAGGTGGTCTGCTTTATACTTCCAGTTACTTTTCAGCAAACAAATAAATAAGAGAAACGAGCCAATGTTAACAGGCAAGCTATGAGCTAGACAAGGATAGGAATGCAGGGCTACAGACAAGATACAGGAACTGGTGATACTGATAGGTAGTTTGCAAGCAATGTAATAAAACTGCATAAGTAAATAGACAACACTAGACATAGGTTAAACTAACTCATACTGGATTGCATGGCACTGTCCCGCATTTTTCACCTAAATCCCATGGCCCTATGTAGCTCTGGTTTGACCTGCATCACCCAACTTTAAATCGGCGCCCCATTGCTTTAATGATGGGCAGCGGGTCACTGCTGTCTAAACTGTGTCTAAGCTCTCTGCTCCCCCTTCCCTACTTCTGACTTCAGCTTCCAGGCTATATGTTGTTTATCTGCCCCTGCCTCCTGATTAGCTATCAGTGAAGAGCACAGTCCACATGTCAGTCCTGTTATGTCCCAGAAGATAAGAAAATAAACATTTTGGTCACTGGAATGCACTCCCGGAACAATAGGGCTGCAGACTGGCTATATGTGTATAGTATAGAAAGTACATTAATTTTTTCTGGTCTTTGTTACTTTACATAATAAAAAGGTAACACAAAGTTGTGTGACAACACACCATAGCGGATCACAACTCATAAAATGTGTATGATTTGCAGTGTATCATGCATTGCACTCTACTGTACAGTGCATTGCTGTGCCATTCACTTTGCTCGTGCATTGCTGAAACGTGCAGTAATGCGTTCACTTAAGCACATGTTGCCACAATGTACAACTTAAGGTTGTGGTGATGGGACTCCATGGACGCCTTGCTCTTCATCTGCACTGGACAGACAGAACAGATATAAACTCACAGTAAAAAAGGCACAGCCAAGAGCTACACACGCATACACACACATAGATATACAATATCTATATACATGCCATACCGACCCCTGCAAAAGCTGCTGGATTTTATGGGACCTCATATCCTTCCTACAGGTGATTTGCAATTTAGCTGCACCAAGACACTCACTGACAATCATGACTAACAGACAGACTTGCACTGTTCTTTTTGCACATTTTATTGGCTAAAATGTTCAGGGGGTGAAGGGTCACGGGTACACATTCCCAAAAACAGTAACAAAAATATCTCCAGTCCTTAGTAACTTCTGATCTCTGCAACAGTTTAAACTCTCTTGACTCTGTCACAGGCTACAGTAGAATAGGTTGGCCAAATGGGCAGCTACCGCCAAGTATCTTCAGCTCCTTTTATAGGCTAGTAGTGGACTTTTAAGCAGAGACCAGCAATCAGTAGTTGGGGATCTTTAAGCCAGAATCAGCAATTGACTAAGCATAACTCTTATTCAGATTCAGCTTCATTCCCCAGCATGAACTTGATCTGATTTTATACCCTCCCCAAGCAGCAGACCTGAGAGGCAAGGACCTCTGGGCTCACATCCACCCCAGGCACAGGGCCTAGGAGACAAGACTGGCCCCCCTAGATTTACCTCCTCAATAGACAATGCATGGGAGGCAATGACCTCCTCTCTTGGCTGTAACCCAGGTCTCCCTTAAATATTTATTTCCTTCACCAGCGTGCATCACTGGAATAAACCTCTCAGTGACTGGCCAAGACAGAATAAATAATCATAACACCTTACATTGTATGTCACTCTAACTACTGGAGAACATTCCCCAGAAGCAGACAGAAGCCTGGGCTTAGAAGAAACCCAACAAACAATAACAATAGCAGTAACAAACAAGCTCAGGCTGGTTACAGCCCAGCAGCAACGCTAAATGTAGACTAGGGACACTTTAGCTTAGAGCGTTTCTAAACCCAAAACTAAAAATGTAATATATTACAGCCTACCATCCCTTAGATAAGGTGGCTGCATTATTTTTTTTTTCTGGCCTTTCCCCCCCTTTATTTACACTTGGTGATCCTGGTAGTGACACACTTCCTGTCCTAGTGTGCCTAGGTGTCCTAGTGTCCCAAAGTTCACTCACTATATTGTATCTATAGAGGAGAAGCGTTGTCACTCTAGGCCTGCTCTAGGCTGTTCTTAGCCTGAAAAAAAGAAAGATAACTCAGCTACCACATGTAATATTGGTAAGCTGCAATATATATCATTTTTGTTTTTGGGTTTAGGTATCCTGGGGACATACTGTATATAAAATGCGCTGCACAAACTGTTGGCGCTATATAAATCCTGTATAATAATAATAATTTAAATGCAGTCGAAAGGATGCCAGAGTTACTGCAGATCGAATACAAAATGTTATGGAATGACACCGTGCATCAGTAGATCACATAATTATAATGATCTCTAATGATTTGTTACAAATACTGAATAACTTTAATTTATGTCATAATATACTAAACTAAAATATAGTTTTAACCCCTTCATGACTGAGGCCCTTTTTTCAATTTTTGCACCCATGTTATATTCCACATTTTAGGCCTGAAAATGACGTAAAACCCCCCAACATTATATAATGTTTCATGCTCCCAGGAACATCGATTGACTTTTCTATGTCTAAATAATACATACCCCATATACATAGACATAGTTCATAGAATGTATATGCACACAGCTTGCATAGTTTTGTTGACAAAAACTCAATTACCAGTGAATTATGTGATGATAGATAACATGCCCCATACATGCTTACTACAAAAATGTTAACATTCCTTATCAGTGAAGGGACTGGGAGTACATTGTTTTGATAGATTGCTCTCACGCACACCTTTAAAACTACATTTCAAAGGAACAGGGTTACTATATTTTTCAATATAATAACATCAAGCTAATTTTATAAACAAACAAGGTGAACATCGCTGAAAATTATTTGTAGCCTGGGGAAAAGTTTGCCCTGCAAATCCATATAATAATTAGCATAGACAACACATAGTCAGCTGCAGGCAATGACGGGGATGAGCGGAGGGGAAGGGGTGGGGGTCTGTGTCACACTTAGCATGGATTTTTTTGCTACTGCACATCCTGATATCCGTCATACAAATTGAGAGCGTATCCACTTTGTAAATATACTACACGTGCACAGTAGTAAGGCAAGAAAAATTGCCTAAAAATGACATTTTACTAGAGGGCATAAAGAGACACTGTCACCAACCTAATACATTGCAGATGAAAACACAGAATGGCTAAATATTTTAAATGCTTATTTGCAGTATTTTAATGTAGGCTATACATTATATAGGCACTGGGTGTATCATGTATACTGTGTTTTGCATGCAGCCGGACTTTCAAACAGCATGACTTCTCTCTGGCAATCAGACACTGTTGTGCCCAGACTGCTGTTTTTACTCTACAGTTCATTTTTCTACTGCGGCCAGGAGTTAATGATGGACGCTCCCTGGGGGTGTGGGCACAGACATGAATGCACGCATTGCCCTTCCTCCACTAGATGGGGGAACCCACCGCCCTTCAGATGTCAGCATTGTAGACAAAGCTATGACAAGTGTGTGCCTTCCAAGCGTTCCTGACAAACCACCCCAACTGTTGTCTGCCTTGTGTCCACAAGTCTGTGGCTGAAGCATAAAAAGACCTCTTAGAGAGCAGGACACCAGCTTAGCCTGTCTCCCCTACAGCCCGTAGCAGAGGTCGACTCAAGAGGCTCTAAGTAGTTGTCTCAGTTTTCAAGTGGAGACTTCCCTGCAAATTGTGGTTGTAGAGTGGAATGTCATGAATAATGTGGCACCTTGACATGACCAGTACTCGTCCAAGTATGTGAAAATTGCTAATGAAACTTAAAAAGCCTACACTAGCTTATGACAGCCTTCTCTGCAGATCTTCTGCTACAGTGCAAGAGTGTTGTCTGCAGTGATGTGGTCACAGGGATATTGCTGCTGATTAACTCCTGATACTGGTCAGAGCCCTGGTGGTGATTAGTTTGGCTCCTAACCTTTAGCCTGATTTTGTTTGGCCTTTACTTCTATCTCTATTGAACAGAAGTTGGGTCACTTTGAATAGGGAAATGCAATTCAGAACTTGAACTCCATTTAGCTCTTGCACAGTGGCGGACCCAAGGAACAAAGGGCCCTGGTGCAAGATTTTATCTTGGGCCCCCCTCCCAAGATCTCACTCCCCCAACCCCCCCGGCGGTCTCTCCACCAGAGGAGCTTACATTTATATAGCTCCAACAAATACCACATTGCTGTACAGAGAACACTGAGTCAGTCACATTAGTTTCTGTACAGAGGAGCTTACACTCAGCAGAATGGCACCGGCAGTAGGGGGACTACAAATCCCAGCAATGCATTACACAGTATATGAATTGGACTCAGGACTGAGTAACGCACTGGACACAGGACTTAGTAACGCACTGGACTCTGGACATAGTAACGCACTGGACTCGAGACTTAGTAGCGCACTGGACTCAGGAGTTAGTAATGCACTGGCCTCAGGACTTAGTAACACGCTGTACTCAGGACTTAGTAACACACTGGACTCTGGACTTAGTAATGCACTGGACTCAGGACCCACGTAAGGCCCTGCAGAGCCCACCTGAGATCCTGCAGAGCCCACCTGAGACCCCACACAGCCCACCTGATAGTGTTACTGCAGGGTCTTAGGTGGGCTGGTCGGGGGTCCCTTTCCCTGCACATGCAGCTTCTCTTACCTGCTGCTGCTAGGCCCCGCCCTCCTCCATCTCCGCCACTGGACACAGCGGACTGGCGCAGCTGGGCCTCGGCCTCCTCTGTCACCGGACTTGCACTGCTTTTCCCCTTCCCCTGCTAAATCTGACAGACGTTGTGGACTTTGTTTCAGGTCAGCATCCCTTTGTGGATCCATTATTAGATGTGGATTCTAAGCGCTTCCTGCTTTTGCTTTGCGTGTTTCTCCTGTCAGTTTTCATGCATGGGCACCTTAGTTAAGGTGCTGGACTGTGGAATTCTTGCATCAGAAGTGTTTGTTTGGCATGGACTTTAAGTGACGTCTCTTCAGATCAATTCTAGATACTATTTATCCGGGGTGTTACTGACGGCAAGAACACCCTCCTTCATCAGTCGGAGAAGCCTAAGGAATAAACTGCTATCTCTACTCTTCTCCCTCTCTGAATGTCAAGGAAAATTACTTTTGTTTATCCACTTAGTTAAGATCTTCTAAGCCAGGTTTCCAGTGCATTCACAAGCTCTGGCACTCTAAGTCTGCCAATTCTTGAGACAACCATACCTGGGCATGCAGGTGAGCCCCGATTTCCAGAGTAAGAGGATGCTTGGACAACCTAAGTGAAAAAGCATTATGACAATTTTGTAATAACTGTTATTTATTTGATGTCATAAAGTGCCTCTGACCCTGATGACGCTAACTGCGAAATACGTCATAGAAATTTAACTACACCATTGAAATCATTAAAATTGTTGTAAACCCAAGAGGGTTATCTAAAATTTGAGAAAAAAATACTTGTACAAATTTATATGTAATCGGTAGCCAACAGAGGCAATCTTGTAAATCATGTAAACAAGATCTAAGGTTGAAATGTACACAAATGGTTTTTAATTGGCCTTATGATTTGTTTTTTATGCTTCATAACTTAATATAAAAGTTATGGATTTTAAACTTGTAAGTTCATAAATGACCTTTAAAAACCCAGTTAAAATAAATGTACGTGAAAAAAAATCTTTGTTATATGGGATGTGGTGCCTAAATTACCCATAAATCCAATGAATTAAGATTGCCACAAAAAAAGCCTAAAAACGTATGCTACAAACAAAAATAGATAAAACCCCCAAAATAATACCCCCTGAAACACAAGATTTGCTGCCAAAAAAGCAGTCTCACCTAAATTATAGGCCCTATCAACATGAAATAAAAACAATATACCCCTGAAACAAATGAAACCCCAAAATATCACCCCATGTGATATTTTTTTAAGGCCTAGTCTTGCAGCCTTGCTATTGTGTGCACAGCAGCTAAAATTGACAGCTGACCTGAAATCAAGTACAAAAGCAACACGAAATAGAATAAAAAAAAGATTTAAAAAAAGGCTTCAATAAGAAGAAAAAGGCAGCAAAGGGGTTGATTGTCCAAAGAGCTAGCAATCAGAAGTAGAGTACAATTTCCTAACAGACCCAAATCTCTTCATTGCAGTTTGTCAATGCAGTGCATTATGCTAAAAAAAAAATCTCCAGCGCTAATCTGCAGATAAGGTTGCCAGGATTGCTAATCTCGAACCTGGTGGATTCATCTTGCCAAGACTTATTCCTAGTTGTTTTTTGTTACACATTTCTTAATACACTTATAGAGG
The DNA here is from genome assembly GCF_000935625.1 of Nanorana parkeri. Lineage (NCBI taxonomy): Eukaryota > Metazoa > Chordata > Amphibia > Anura > Dicroglossidae > Nanorana > Nanorana parkeri. Next base: position 291,774 of record NW_017307224.1, read on the forward strand.
ATGCTAACTATAATGTTTTTCCTTCAATTATGGCTCACTCTCAACTGATAATGTAATTAGAAGAGTAACATTAGCCATAACAGATCATACATCTGTTATGGGGCCAAATAGCAAAAAGGGCTCTGTCAATGGCCTTAATTCATCAACCTATACCCTAAATTGCACTGAATGCATGGATCCCATATCCCCCACAAGGTAGCCGATGGGACAGAATCCAAGTCATGCATAGATCCCCTGTTGATCGGAACTGTCAGACACCCGTGTAAAAGGGGTCTAACTAGATTAAGTAACTAGAATGCATTAATATGATAAAAAGATAGAGTTCAGGCAGAGCAATTTTTTAATAATAATTTTTGAGATAAACAAAGTTGATGTGTTAGTACAGATGACTTCTGATATTTACAGTGGGGAGTCGCTCCCTGCTGATACTCTAATGTGATATCTACAAAGTAGAGCACAAATGTCATCACTGTGCTTTGCTTTGTGAATGGCACAAATTGAGAAAAAGCCTTGCCTGGATTTGGGCTTTATAGTGTAGAATTGGCTAGATTCACACCCCCAATATTTGTTCCAGAGGGGATGTTTAATAAGAAAAAAGTCATGTTAAATCCAAAAATGTTGAGTTGTCATACAAACATGAGGTGAGGGAAATCTTTTCATTTGTTGATAAAAAGTTTTGCTTGTATAATATCTTCATTAGATCTATCTATCTGATAGATCTAATGATCTATGGGAATATGTTTAAACCATTGTTTGTGTTTCTCCACATACTATACAACTTCAAGCTTTCCAACTGAGAGTGTGACTCTTTCTACTTCCAAAGCCCTGGCCATTTTTTAATTTGCTTATCATATTACATGGTTTGTAAATAGCAACCTCATTTAGATCCTCCAGTCCAGTTGCCCCATGCACACTATACAATGCGGACTTTACCAAGCAATGTGCTCTCTTTTCCCTGGGACACAAAGGCATACAACGTGAACTGGCATGAAGCTGAGAGGTTAACCACCACACTTTTACTGTACATTGTCTTGTATACATTGTTTTGTGTGTTATTTGTAAGTATGTAACCCTACTAATAAATGTATATAGCTGATTGAACTGCTTCTTTTATCCAAAAATCCTCAGCTGTAGATGATTTTATGTGAATTCTCTTATAGTGATTGGAATTTATTTACATATCCACTTCACCTGGTCAACACATTTCCGAAGACAACTGTCTAAGGTGGCCATACACCTGCCGATTATCGTACAATAGTTGCGGGAAATCCAGCGATCGTATGATAATCGGCAGGTGTATGGAAGACGTGCGACCATTGTTACTGTACGGTCGCACGTCTTTTGTCTTATGAGAACGTGCGTGCTCATAAGACAAATGCCGCACGGGCCGGTGTGCGCATGCGCACACTGCCTGCTCAGTATAGCAGTCATCGTAAGCCCTCCCCTCAGCGGGGCAGGTTTGCGATGATCGCAAGTACAATCTGCCTGTCTAAAGTTGGGCAGATAGTACGAGCTTTTAATTACCTTACAACCATCGCAGGATGAAAGTCGTGCGATGGTTGAAAAGTGTATGGCCAGCTTAAGAGGGAGTTTCCCACACTTTGTAGAGATTTCCTCTAACTGCCTGTTTCATCTCTGTGGCAGAAGCGAAGAAATATCTCCCCATCAGCTCAGAGACAGAAACAAAATAAACCGACAGGGATTTAAAAAAAAACCAAAAAAAACAGTGTTTGTTTTACATAGTCTTTAATAAAAATATTTTTTAAAACAGTCAAATTACATAACAGTTTCTTAATCATTTTAGTTTACAAGGCGTTTTCCATGTTTGCCAATATAAATATTTTTTACTTTGACTATAAATTCAGATAGTGATTTAATTTTAAAATGCTTACAATACAGCACTGAATTGTCAGAGTGTCTTACCAATCGATTTGTTTTATTTCATTAGAATGAATCATTCCTCAACTCTGACAATCGAGTCAGTCACATTCATCTCTGACAACAGGGTTCTTCATGACGGTATGAATTATATGACAATTTCACATTCTTGTCATGGTTGGTTAAAAACAATATCTAGTATTTCAGATAGTGTGATGATATCAATGGTGTAAAATGACAACAAGCAAGACAATTATATAACAGTCAACAAAAAGTAAAATGGATAAATATTAATCAAATACAAAAGATCAATCACATACATCATATGATATTCATCATAAAACTAACGAATATAATTTAAATATTTACAATTGCTACAATATTCAACAATTTAGGGGACTTGTACCTGTGTTCTGTTTATGCCCACTTATGTTAGCTGTGGAGTAATGGAATTTTTCTGGCACAGCTTGCCCTGATCCTTTACGAAAACATTATTTATTACACAAAGGTCTGTAGTCAGGGCAAAAAAAGAGGCAACATAACAAGTTACAATGATTAGTATGTTGTACTACATCTTAGTATAAGAATCAGTACCACCCCAGGGGTAGAAAAACAACAAATCTCACTGGCCATGACTGCTGGAGCATAACATGAATTTGTTGCTTGTAGGTACTAAGTACCATCTAGGTCTCTAGTTTCATTTTCAAACAGAATGAAAGATAAAACCTGATCACTGGGAAAAAAGTACATTTTTGTGCCTCTGTTCTTGCTATTTTTAATACACAAGCCATAGCCTCTTCTTAACTTTAATACATCAGCCACAGTTTTATTAGGTTTGTTGTGTTCCAAGCATGGCATAAAACACCTTTAACATATGTTAAGTTAAATGGGAAGGGTACTGTTTTCGTTCTGTGGTAATAATAGAAAGGGTCAAAATGTCCATTATCAGCAGAACCTCTAAATCTATTTTTATTTTGATGCATGGGCACTACTGTAAAGGGTTTACATAGATGCTGTGCAGATTAGGCTAAGCTCTATTGCTATGAGCTACAATATTTTTTTGAGTTATTATATTTTTAACCAAGTCTGTTTAAACTTTATAACCTTGAGTGACGTATTGTCAGTGAAACAGAAAACTTGCCAAAACAACTGATCTTAACAGCCCATGTTGTGAAATGTTTTATACCATCTCCTGCCTATTTCGAACTGTGTTATGTCCAGGCCAACAGACTTTCCATGGCAGGCTTTCAAAGCCCAGTCAGCAGCAGAGAAATTGTGAATAATGGGTTGGTATCATTTCAACCCATAAAGGTCATTCAGGGAGACCAAAAACTGGGCAGTTTCTGCACTTTATAAAACATACAAACATCTTACTCACTGCTTTGCCATAGCAGTACAAAATATGCAAAATGTGCATTATAGATAGTATACTTCAAAAAAACAAACACAGGCTTCAAAAAAATATACTATGTACAGAAATCAGTATGTAGGTTTTGACATCAAGAACAAATGCTAGGTATTTCTCAGGTTTTTGGCGGGAAAACAATTGCAAAATTATAGTTACTCCCTGCACCCCCTGACCTTTTACCTTAAAATGATGCTTAGGCTGGAACTAAGATTTAACCATCCCCTCACCGAAGCCATAAAGTTTCCATACACCCTAAATAACCCTTAACTTTCCTCATCATCCCTGACAATTAACCTAGCCTTGAAACACAACCCTTTTCAGCAACCTAATCCTAAATATAATCTTTAACCTATGATTAAAATGAAGGTGTAAATATTTTATAAACCCTAAAACCAAAAACCACAGGCATACTTACTGAGGCTTGTCAAACTAGTGCCCTTTAGAGTCAACATAGCCCAGGAACCCCATCTTGATAGCCCCCTGCCAGTCCTAAATGTAAATCATGTGAGACCACAAACTCTTCTAGAGTTCATTAATGCTTCAATTGCATTAGCACTTTACCTTTATGGAAAAACATATTTTTTAACTGGGCTGCTAATGCTTAAAATGCCTGCATATTGTTTTCCAGTTATATATGTGTGGCTATCAGTAGAACTAATTTGGTCACTTACTGGCTTAACCCAACTCAGTTTAAATATAATATATAAGGTAAAATATACCTTCATCCCTTTATAAATTGTATAAGGTATAATATACTTTTCCTTGCAGACTGAATGAGGGTTGAGGTACTAAATTTCCACCAAAACAGTAAGCAGTCAAAATGTGGAACAGTTGCACATAGTAACATGTCAGCTTTTTTCTTCAGTTAAGCTTTGAAAAAGAAAGAGAGAAGCTGATTGGTTGCCATAGGCAACTGCTATGGATTCTGTCTGCTCCAGTTTTGATCAATTGCCCTCATTATATTTGCTCATATTTCATGAATTAATTAACAATATGTGTAAATCTGGAAAATATATTCAATGAAGCAGAGAGCAATGTGCAAAACACGGCAAGCTATTTGTCTCAATTTACAAAGCTTTAATACGAGATAATAATTTTTATTTTAGCTATGTGACTGTAATGTTCAGATCTTATTGGACACTGCTGAAAATAACAATCACTTTTTTTTTTTAAATTAGGATTCTTATGATGGTGTGTTAGCTTTGTAAACTGAGCCTATAGTAACAAATCATCAATTATCTTTTACTTTTCTGACCATAGTAAAATGCTCTCTGATTGTTATGGGTTAGTGTACTTTGCACTCTTTACTAAAATCAGATCATTTTTATTTAGCCCCAGTTACTCTGCATCATGTAAGAAAAATATATAATTAGTGCATACTTCTCCAAATGTAACTGAAAACATAGCTTAAATACACACTGCTGCTATACAGACAAAACATTTCTTTTCTCTGCCTTTTTGATATTTTAGACTCATTAATACATGAATATGCTACATCCTTGGAACCTCTATCCCATACACTCTGAGCATTGTATTCATATTTTCTGAAGTGTGATAATCCACTTACAAGCCAACAGTTTAGGGGTGTAACCTAGTGGCAAACAGTTCATGTAATGTAAGTAACTGGAGTATTCCACTGATAATTAGGAAATACTGCAAAGGAACACTTAAATCATTTCTTGAGTTTGTATTAAAGGATATTGCTATTGTCTCCATAAATATCCTGTCCAGAAATTATCTCCTTTGCTTCCAAAGTAGCTCCACAACAGATTTACTGTGAACAGATGAGAAACATACAAACAGTTTCTTGTTGATATTACAAGTAACTGTTGGTTGTCTGTACGTGCAGAAAATACATTCAAAGAGAAGTAAACTCTTATTAAAAAATGTAAAGCTGCATTAATATCCTCCTGAGAAACACTACCCTTTGTTAAAGCAGAGTCAGTCTGGTGCACCGACTACTGTGTTTCACTACGGCTCCTTCATAAGATGATCTGGGTCTGTAATAAATAGTTAGGCATGTGAAGTAGGATGCAGTGGGGCAGCTTTCAACTTTGCTTCCTAAAAGTGCCCTACATTAGAGTGCCTGGATTAAGGAACCTTGAGCCAACATTAAAATGCACATAGAAACATCTGATACTAGTGCCTGGTTTTCATTTTCCAGTGCAGTGCATTTTGCATTTTTTTTCCTTAGAGAAATGTTTACTTCAGTTATTGTTTTTGCTTTTAGAGTAGTCTAATTTTTTGACATTTATAAAAAACAATGTCTGAAATATTAGTTGATTACCACTTTTAAATGTCAACACATACTGTATATTCCAAAACAAGTCCATTTGCCGTCAGTGCTAAAATTAAATTTTGATACTACATTGATACCTTCCTATTAACAGAAAATCTAAAAGTATGAGCAATCAAGGACGATGAATGGTTTAAAAGATGTAAAGATGGAATGATGCATTACAAACAGGATTTGTATAGATTTTTCTTTATATAACAGCAATCTGTGTTTGGTTTGAGCTATTGTTAACCAAAAAAAGGAAATTCAAAGTTTCACACTTTTGTTTTCTGATGTGCTCCAAATTCTTCAAAGTGGATCCCCCGAGAAGTTGTAATTTTCATAACAGCTCCATTAGCTCCATCATCTTCTATGAGACTCACCATTCCTTTGGCAATGAGGGATGGACTGTTACAATAAAAACAAAACTGAATCTTAGTATAAATCAGACAAATCAACAATATAACTAAAGTAGAAGAGATACACATATGCTCATTTCAACCATAGATATCTATTGCTTCTACCTATGATGTGTTCTAAAACATGTTTAGAATATTCCCTCACAAATGTTGCAAAGCTGCCAATGAAATAACTTACTCCTGAATGTAATGTGATAGACTGATTTAGTTGACAAATGTCTGAACTATCTGACTGGACATGGAATGAAGGAAATATTTCAATGTCAACATGAATCTACCTATTAAACATTTTTGTATGGAATGACAACTGAAAGAGCAACTGCCCTTCTTGACCATAGCAATCAATCCGATTATGTTTTTTAATTCTGCCAGTGAAGTATGATGATGAAGCAAAGCTGGTCATAGTCAGGCATATTTCTCTCTCTATTTTCTTTCTTTCTTTCTTTCTTTCTCTTTCTTTCTTTCTTTCTTTCTTTCTTTCTTTCTTTCTTTCTTTCTTTCTTTCTTTCTTTCTTTCAGCAACCCCCTTATGCCTCAATCACTTCTGGCCAGAAGAGTGTCAATCTTTTATATCACTTGCATATATCAGACTAAGTATGGCCAGTTTAAGATCCACTGAAGTAGAGTTTCACACCGGATGACAGCTCATTAAGACATATACACTAAAATTGGGCACAATACTCGAATGGAGGCTGGAAGGGACTAGACAACCCAGCACCCAATCGATTGTGTTCACAAATGCTGCATTATCTGTCTCAGAGAACACAACAGTGAACAGTCAGAATAACGCAATCCAGCAGACTGTAGTTAAGCTGTAGGTAAGTAAATATTTGGTGCAAGTAACAATTGTTATTATGCATACAATTCAACCAACAAGCGGTACAAAAATTGTAATTCTTATTTTCCGTTGCTGCTAATATCTAGAAAAGAAAAATCTAGAACAATAAAATTAGTTTGAAGTAGTTGCAAATTATATGGTTGGAAAAATAGAATACAGCAACACCGTAGCAATTTAATGCAGTTTGTAAAACTAAACTAGCTATCCAGGTGGTAAAATGTAACTGACTTGCCATCTTACAGCAACAAACAAATCAAGTCCAAAGGAGGCCCTAGGGAGGAAACACCAATTGTTCTATGTGCCAAATAATGTTAAACAATATTCACTATTGCAGCAGAAGGCTTGCCAAGTGAAGCATAAACAATGATTAATACAACATAGACCAAGGAAAGCAAGTCGATTCTATAAATAAACAGAACACCTTAATGGTCATGATGTACTATGCTTTAGCATTTTGGGAAGCACTTTTTTTTGGCTTAATATCTATTCCGCAAGCACCTACCCATGTTCAGCATATATGTATTTTACCTTTGTTTTTTTAATTTATAAGGGTAGTCAAATTTCTTCACACATAAATTGTTATCTTTTTATTCTATGCACCTGAACTCCAGGTGGCAATTAAAGTCACAAGTAAATGTAGTTTTAATCACTCTTCTGTTTAACACGTTCACATTGCCTTGCGCAGAAAGCCCCTGCACTGAGGGTAGGACAAAATAATACAGTGACAAATCTTGGCACCAGAAGTACCTGCTATACCCATGTGTACTCTGCAGTAGCAGCGCTAGACATTTTTTGTTGGTAATTCAACAGGAGTCTCTCCTATTAATGGAGCCAAAAATGATCAGACTCAGGGGAGGTCAAAGGTTATCAGGTATAAAGATGAACTATAGACATGTACTCAAACTTATATATCTGGACTTACTCAAGCACACCAAAAGATTTCATCATGTCTTTTATGTTATCCTTGTATTTAAAGAATTCTCCCATATTTTCTTCTTTCTCAATAGACTCTAGAAGTGGCGTGTCTACAAAGGCAGGACACACTGTATTTATTCGTACACCATAGTTTCCAATAGATGCAAGCGCCTGAAAAAAATAAGAAAGTAACATGAAAAGAGTTTACAATGTATACTCTTAACACTGCTTGTTAGGATGTTTTATTCTTTTTCAATTTTTGTAACTGAGGGTAACTCAAGATTCCCCATCTCCAGGGACATCTCCAGTTTCTATACCCTCCCCTTTTTAAGTAGGTCTCCAGTTCCTTCTATCTCACATCTCCAAGGAGGTCTCCAATTCCTTTCACCACCCTTTTTTCCAAGGAGGTCTCTAGTGTTGTTCCAACCCACCTCCAAGAACATTTTCAGTTCATATCTCCACTCCTTTCCAAATATGAGTCTACTCTTTGTCCCTACCTCTTTTTAATGTCTACATTTTCTGTTTCCACCTATTCTAAAGAGGTTTACAGTTTCTATACCATCCAATCTCCAAAAAGGTCCTCAGTTGTTGTCACCTTTCCTCTCCAAGTTGGTCTCCAGTTCCTGTCTTCACCCCTCTCCAAAGAAATCTTAAGTTCCTATGCTTACCCCTCCCCAAGGAGGTAATTTTTAAGGGTATGATATGCTCAACCATAAATCCTCCTTATAATAATTTATATTATAGGAAACACAGTAAAGCCCTTCCCACTTGGCTTCATAGAATATCCAAAATAATTCAGTGAGGCATTTCTAATTATACTACGCTAGAGGGTACTTTAGCTCTTCAGATCCCACATACGTTTACATTTCACTTTTAAAGTTACATTTTATAATCTTTTTTTAGCAATATAATATACATGCATGCAAGCCAATTCTGTCAGGCCAAGCGCAGTCACCAGCTTGTCAATATGACACTGCTCCCGGAAGAATTTAAATCAGAAATTGAATTGCATCCCAAATCTAACTTAGGCTCACAGAAATAAAATAGATTGTTTGAAATGTACCATTGTAACTCATTAGCTCAATTGAACAGTATAGGTTACAGAGACTGACATCATGATCATGCAAGATGAGTTACTTTAATTCCATAAAGTCTTTATTAGGTCCTGACAGTACAGCATAGAGACTTTCAGGTTAATACGTCTTCATACTGTATACTGACAGTAACAAATTGTATTTTCTTTTGTCACTGCATATTGATTGATGGCCATAAAGCTAGTTCACAAATTCAGTTATTTATAGAACATAAAGATTATGGTCAAAGGCCAAATGTTGTAATTCAAAAAACAAGAAACATGACTACTGAAGCACAAAAAGAAATAGAGAGCCATTTATGCTTTGCTTGCCTGGCACTACAAGATCACAACAGCTCTTGGATTCAAAGGTAGAATCTTGGCTGTGGACATAGACCCTCAAGTCATCAATCAATGAAGGACAGTAATTCAAACTGGCAGATCAGAAAGCAGCTTTAGTTAGCTTTCTGATCGTGGCAGTAAAAGATGCAATATGATTGATTGTCTAGATGTGCTTTTGTCCTATTTTAGCATAGTGCGTCTATCAATGAGATTTAATACCTAATTGCAGGTCATTTTAAGGCAATTATAAGGCCATTTTTTAGACTATTATTGTTTTAAGAGTGTTGGCATCTAACAGTAAACCAGATTGGCTGTGCAGCTATTAAAGTTAGCATATTTTTGCATGCCTTAAGTAACACCCAAAGCTTACTATTGCCACTAATGTGAAATAAGTTTTTTTATCAACACCATCACATCATTAAAAGGTGATTAAACTCATGAAACAAAATTACTATTTTTTTGGGCATGGTTTCTTTGTAGTTGCTGTAGGAAACTGCATATGGATGTTATAACCAAGATTTATTACAAACATCAGTGAGCCTGCTATTGTTTTTCTGTCAGGATGTGACCGTGTATAAACATCAGAAGGGTAATTTGTAAGGAATTGATATTTTCTCTGAGCTGTACCTTGTTTCCAGAGCTAATAACTTTTCTCTGCTTTTAACACTGTAATCATTTACTTGTACTGTGAAAGTTCCAATTTATTTGGCACAAAGCATCCAAACACGGAACAAATTGTTCCTGCTGTCGACTCTATTTGCTCATTGGATATGTGATCATTGTCATTCCAAGTAAAAATAAAAGGAAAAGGCAGGACTGGAAAGCATCATTATTATTTCTTATATTCGGAATAGACTAGATGAGTCAGTGACATCAGGGTCACAAAGGTTCCCATTACTAAGCAACAAGCAGCTAAGAGTTTGATAAGAATTATGTAGTGTTTCATACCACTACAGCTTTGAGCCCCCACATGTCTCAGTCATTTAAGGGCAATCTTTGTTTTGTCACTGCAGATTTCTCACACACTATTTACTTTATAATGGATGTGTAACCAGTTGAGCCGTAAGAGCCATGTAGCCAAAAGAAAAGACTTCTGCTACATTTGTCTTACATGCAGTAACACCATCCCTTCTTATATATTCATTTTGTTACTCACAATCACCTCCATGGGCCACAGGTATATAAAATCAAGCACCTTGGCATGCAGACGGCTTCTACAAACATTTGTGAAAGAATGGGTCCTTCTCAGGAGCTGGTCCATCATTGAAATTTCCTTGCTACTAAATATTCCACGGTCAACTGTTAGTGGTATTATAACAAAGTGGAAGCAACTGGGAACAACAGCAACTCAGCAGAGTCACTAGCTACAGACCTCAGTGTGGCCTTCAGATTGGCACAACAACAGTGTGTAGAGAGCTTCATGGAATGGGTTTCCATGGCCGAACAGCTGCATCCAAGCCTTACATCACCAAGTGCAGTGCAAAGCGTCCGATGCAGTGGTGTAAAGCACGCCGCCACTGGACTCGAGAAGTGGAAACGTGTTCTCTGGAGTGACGAATCTCGCTTCTCTGTCTGGCAATATGATGGACATGTCTGGGTGGGGTGGTTGCCAGGAGAACGGTACTTGCCTGACTGCATTGTGCCAAGTGTAACGTTTGGTGGAGGGGGGATTATGGTGTGGGGTTGTTTTTCAGGAGTTGGGCTTGGCCCCTTAGTTCCAGTGAAGGAAACTCTTAAGGGATCAGCATACCAAGACATTTTGGGCAATTTCATGCTCCCAACTTTGTGGGAACAGTTTGGGAATGGCCCCTCCCTGTTCCAACATGACTGTGCACCAGTGCACAAAGCAAGGTCTATAAAGACATGGATGAGCGAGTTTGGGGTGGAGTCTTGACCTCATCCCAATAGAACACCTTTGGGATGAATTAGAGCGGAGACTGCAAGCCCGGCCTTCTCGTCCAATATCAGTACCTGACCTCACAAATGCGCTTCTGGAAGAATGGCAAAAAACATTCCCATAGACACACTCCTAAACCTTGTGGACAGCCTTCCCAGAAAAGTTGAAGCTGTTATAGCTGCAAATGGTGGGCCAACTCAATATTGGACCCTACGGACTAGAATTGGTATGCCATTAAAGTTCAGGTGCGTGTAAAGGCAGGCGTCCCAATACTTTTGGCGATATAGTGTATATATATGTATAAATAATTTCTATATTTCTCCTGTGTTTTTATACTGCGTCTAAAGCATTTAGGCAAAATGGAGCTAAGAATGACAAATGAAAAATTTGGTGTGCTAATATATTAATTGGTATTAAAAGAGTCCATGTTCAAACAATAAATGTCTAGCATTTCTGTAATATATTGATTGCTGTCTTGAAATGTCTTATTGATCAGTCAGTTTGATCCAAGTTATGACATTTTCTACTATACATTTTTGTACAAAAATATCTTCTTTCAGAGCTACTGTACCACTAAAACTGTTGATTTTACCCTAAAGTAAGAGTTTAGACTACAGTTTCCTTTTTACGGTTTCCTCCTCAACTTCCTTCTTTAGCCATTGCAGAAAATAAATTGTGATGTCAAGTTGGGAGTAAGTGGATTCCAAGGATAACCTGGAGTCAAAATTGTTTGTGTAAGCAAATAGCTAAATACACATCTGAAATTCATATGTTTGAGATATCATCCCTATCTAATCCGCATAGAAATAAAAGGTTAGCAGCAGACCTTTTTCATAAAAACCAATGTTCTTTAATTCATGATCAGAAAGGTGATATCACCAACATTTCAGGACTCCACAGGGACCCTTTCTCAAGTGAGTTATACTAACATCATGTCATTGTTGGTTGGAACAATTATTTTTATAGAGAAGGTGTGCTAGACAGCATTGCTGATTCTCCGGAGGGAGCAATCCCCCCGCTCATTTACAGCACCTTAGAATTATTAAGAGGATTTGGCCAGTATGGTGTTTGTCTGACCTACAGTAAGTATTACTCCCTATCTAATCCAGAACCCCACTTAGATGGGCAGTTACTTTTCTCCAGTTTTCTCTGCAGTTATAAGCATGCCTCACTATCCAAGAGTGTGTTTGGATAGTGCAGGAACAGCAGTTCATCTTTGAGGTCATCTGTGTGCTTTCTGCTCCAATCAACAAACTATATTTGTTAGATTCACTACACTGTGCAGTGCAGCAAACCTTGATTGCCTTACATTGCTGTGCCTTCCTTTCCCATTCTTAAGGCTGGTGTGATTGGGATTTCCAGCAACCAGTTCAAATAACGACTGAGGTAGTACTATGGTATTTCATATACTTAATTTAAAGTGACATTAAACCCTCAGATTTTTTAACATAAAACAATACTGTAATGTGTGCCTTACTGTAATCCATGGTTGTTTCCCTTCTCTTTGCTGCTCTTCCTTTTAAATCCGTATCTCTTCTCATGCTGGGGGAGAACTTCCCTTTGCAGTCTCTTCCTGTAGTGCTGGCTCAAGTTGTGAACCTGCACACAGACACCATGTATCCATTTCAGAGACAAGGCAGTCTGCTGCAAAACAGAAGTTCGGCCCAGCATGAGAAGAGATACAGATTTAAAAGGAAGAGCAGCAAAGGAGAAGGGAAACTACCATGGATTACAGTAAGGCACACATTAAAGTATTGGTTTATGTTAAAAAATCTGAGGGTTTAATGTCACTTTAATATATACTATTTAATTAATACATTATTGTATTAAATGGGCATCTTTCACTGCCCGCACTTACACTTCATTGTTTATTTCTGGGAGAAGTACTATACAAGGAAGGCTAAAAGTGCTTTGAAGGCAGACTGTTGTTGAACAGAGGTTTGTAGGGATGTAATAAAATGGACACTGTAAACCAGGCTACAAAAATAATATAGGAACATTTCCAAGATTGCATCAGAACTAATTAGTAATAAAATTTACATTTGAAAGAACTTTTAATCTACATTAAAGCAGAGTTACGTGGCGCATTGCAGTGAACTATATGGCTTTGATGGCACATCAGCACGGGAAACAATGCAGAAGCAGAAACCATGCTGGCCCTTTTTTTTATTTATTAAAGGCTTCTGCTCTTGAAAAAAAATCTGTGAAATGACTGTTTATATGGACCAGTGATCTCATTTGATCATCTATAGAGGTCTAATTTAGGGAGACCAGTATTGCTGTATTAGATACACATGGCACACAGAGCAGGAAACTGTTTTATCTTCTAACAGTGCTTTGTCATAAAACCAGCAACCTGGGGACGTTTGCCCTTATTCCCCCTTTAAAGCATTCTCCTGTGTTCATTTGAGTTGTATAATATATCTCCATTTAGTGGATTCGATTAGAATATATATTAAAATAGACACATTTATGTGTGTCTTATTACATAGCTTGTCTCAACTACCACTATGTGGTTAATATTGATTGCCTTTATTGTTGGCTACAAAAGATTGCTGGGAGTTTTAGCTGGCAAAGAGATGATTTACACATACAAGTGTTATTTTGAATGTCTTAGAAACCACAAAATCAAAAACCACACAGTCTGTTATAACGTGTCAGAGATTTAATCCATATGTTCATAAGTCAGTCACATTCCAAACATTCATGTGCAGTTCTAATCAAATGAAAAAATACGTTATGTCAGTTGTATAACTGCTGAATGTCAAAATGACTATCATATCTTTTTTTAAATATATGAATACCAAATTGATACTTCAGCACAAGAGCATGAAATGTAGAAAGCATTATTTTTTTATTCTTCAAATCAGCATATTCATTTGTGACACAACAATGCACATTGTATGCTGATGAAGACTAGTAAAACCCTTCCATAGTCATGTGATCATCACTGTCTAGAATGAAAATTTATATGCAATGCTATACTCACTGCTATTGATCTTGTGAATCCAATTACCCCGTGCTTTGAAGCAGAGTATACTGGTTGGTAGGCAGCAGGTGTGAGCCCTGTGATAAAGATAATAAACATAATTTTAATCAGTACCTTTCAAGACATGTTTATTGGTAACAGTGATGCAATTTTTTTGATTACCAGTTGGATTGTTTTAGAAAACGTTAAATGTCTGCATTAGTTAAAATGATTTTTAACGCATAAAACCTTAAAAGGAAACTATAGTGTATTTCCTGTACGTGCGCCAAGAGTATGTCTGAAGGCAATTATCGATATAATGCTCACAATATTAGAAGCCCCCAACTAACCAGTCACTACCTAAGGTTACAATTGGTTGTGGCGGTGGGCAATCCTATTCCTTTCCTAAAGATAAATGGTGCAAGCAGCTTGCTCCGCCTTATTCCCTTTCCCTCTCTATTTACAAGTACAGCCAACCTCCCTCCTTTGTTTATGACAGGGGTAGGCAACCTTGGCACTCCAGCAGTTTTGGAACTACAAGTTCCACAAGGCATTGCAAGACTGACAGCCACATACATGACTCCCAGAGCCATGATGAGATTTGTCATTTCATCACAGCTAAAGTACCGAGGTTGTCAACCCCTGGTCTATGGCAAGCCTCTCTAAGCGGGAGTGAGATAAAAGTGCAACTAAATCCTTTAAAAAATTTCTAGATATTATACATTTTTGAAAATAGTTTACATCTCTCTTCAAATTTTTTTTCTTGTGTACACTGCCTGAGGAGCATGTGTAGTGCAGTGTACAATATGTAAGAAGCTCAGAATGGAGCCGGGTGCCAAGATGATGTCCCTCTGTAGAGCTCTGTAACTCTCTAAACTATTGGTATCTGAAATGGCCAAAAAACGAAATGGAAAAACAGCATCCTTATACCTGTGTGTGTGGACCTCCCTCATGCTCCTCCATATATCACAGGTAAATAAATGTATACAAATAAATAAATAAAACCTGGCGCTCGTGATGCAGTTGAACTGTTCTCAGTTATGGCTCTGCTAAGCATGTAATGGAGTCAGATGTATTGAAAAGCTGCTAACAGCAGTGATTGCGCAGTAGTGGTTTGAACAGCTACTCACTAAAATGATCCTATTTCAGTCAGACTGGAGCTTCCGATTAAAAATTAATATATTTATGAAATCCATGGCAGCCGCATCAGTATTCTGTACACTTAAAAATTATGAGGGGGATTTATCAAAACTGGAACAGACAAAAACTGGAGCAGTTGCCCATGGCAACTAATCAGCATCTCTCTTCAGTTTGCTCAGGTAAGATTTAAAAATGGGATGGAGAAGGTGTATGATTGCAGTGCAAATCTGCTCCAGATTTTTGTCTGCTCCAGTTTTGATAAATTCCCCCCTATGTGTTCACGCTTCATTTGCACTTTTTTACACTGTATTGGTATCCTTAAATTGAAATGTAGTAATGGCTGAAGATAAGGAAACTTTCCAGACTCTAAAGAAAATTATGAGGAAGGAAAGGCGATTCCATTTTCAATTTGGACTGGGGGCCCGATGGAGGAAGTGTTGTTTCTAGCTGATAAGGCATAACCAGCATACTTAAGCTTTAGGCACTGTGACTTTTCACAAGATCTTTTTTTCTTCTATTCAGGATCACGAGAATGGTGTTATTTTACTTATTTCAGCAATTTGTTAGACCCCACGGTAACATGTTTGTAGGTGTGTCATGATGGACAATACTGTGGAACTCCTATGATTTTGAGATATCTGTATTTATATCCATTATTTTAGTGAATGAATAGCTAGAAAAAAATGACAATTTACACAAACAAAAAAACACAAATGTAAATCTATACTTTGTGCAAACAACTAAATATGCAGGTGAAATACATATACAAGAGTTGTTTAGCCTGCCAAAGTATGAGGATTTCTATTCATTAATTTCTAAGAGCAAAGAAAGCCTGGAGACCTTATTTTTCTCTACTGCAGTTAACCTATTGGCCAGTGACACAGAAGCAACATGTTGATGAGCCAATCTGTTAGTTTTGAGCATTTTCTTGTATGTACATCATGTGAGTTACTTTGCTGTTCTAATATTTTACAATATGGTATCTATCACAATAATATCATGTGACTCTTGCATTCCTAGTATGTTCCTGTTACGTTTACCTTGTATTTATATATGTTTGTTCTAGATCAGGGGTGCCCACAAGGTCGATCGCGACCGCGTAGCGATGACTGGTAGATCGTCATGTCCTCTCCTCCCGCCGCTTCTCTGTATCCCCGCTGCTCTCCCCAGCGGGGATCCGAGAAGAAGTGAAGGAACCGGGGGAGGGCAGAGGATGGAGCCGCTGTCACAGAACTAATGCAGAGCGAGATACTCAGATCAGCATATAACATCTTTAATCATTACAACTTAGAGCTCACGCCTGAAGAAGTGGAATCAACTGCAAAATGTGTCGACACGGGTCAACTGGTGCCAATTTACATTTGTGTTCATACATTTTTGCTCTGCTTGCTATGAGTTATGAATACCAAGCTTATGATTTTATGAGCAAACCATAGATGTTTTTTTTTATCTGCGGCAGCACATCTGATTGGCTCCGTGTGCTGCTTATCCCTCTCTTCTCTGTGGTCTGTGCTTTGCTGTACAGCGGATTGCAAGATCACATCATATGTAGGTATTTACACTATTTGTTTAAAAAAAAATGTTTAATTGTTTTTACTGAACAATTACAATTATTTATATAGTGCCAACATATTCCACAGTGCTGTACAATTGTTAGACAAGACAAGTAAGAAACACTGCCAAGCAGTAGGTGAGGAGGACCCTGCCCAAACGAGCTTACAGTCTATGAGAACAGATACTTGCATGAATTATTCATGTTATGATTGAAGATAGCCATATATCCAGAGGCTCCTCACACATGCATCTAATCAGCCAATCATGTGGCAGCAGCAGCACAGCACAGCACAGCACATAAAATCATGCAGATACGGGGTCAGGGGCTTACGTTATTGTTCACAATAAACAACAGTATAGGGGGTTATTGTGATCTCAGTAATTTTGACTGTGGCATGATAAATGGCACCTGACAGCAGGGGTGGACTGGGCCGGGGGCCTGGGTGGCAATTGCCCCCCGGGCCTCTCTGATGCCGTCACAAACGGCCCCATGACACCCGCTACCACCTGCACCCAGCCGCCCACCGCATCCGATGCGGCTCTGTGATGGGCTCGCCCGTTGCTCATCACAGGCCAAGGTAAGGTGACACAATTTTTAAAACAAAATCCAGGGACATTTTATCCCCGGAAATAAAATAAACCTTTTTTTTTATATTCACCTGATCCCTGCATCCACCATAAGTGTGGCCTCCAGTCTCCCTCGCTGCTAGAAGATCCACCGACAAGCACGGCCTCCCGTCTCCCACGCTGTTAGAAGCTGCATACAGAGCGTGCTGGTTACTACTTAAACCGGCGCACTGTGTGCAACTTCTGAGAACATACGCTATTAGCGTAGCGGGAGTGATGCAAAATGCGCAGCCGGCTTCCTCGCTACGCTAAGTATCTTCTCAGAAGCTGCACACAGCGCGCGCCAGTTTAAGTAGTAACCAGCACGCTCTGTATGCAGCTAACAGCGTGGGAGACGGGAGGCCGCGCTTGTCGGTGAATCCAGGGATCAGGTGAGTATAAAAATTTAAAAAATTGGTTCATTTTATGTTCCCGGGACATAATTTGTCAGGGGATGGTCTCCTCATTCTGGGGACTGTCCCCAGAAATCAGGGATGAATGTAGGGCTGCAACAACTAATCGACTAAGTCGATTATAAATGCCTCATGCTTGTCAATGCCAGACCCGCCAGTCCGCATCCACACTCCACACCTCCTCCCCGCCTCACGCGCACCGCCCACATCCACGATCGGCACAGGGACGCGGGGAGAAGAAGTAAAGAGGAGCAGGGGTGAGGGGATGACAGCTGCCGACAGACAGACCCGATCTCAGAAGCAAGTTGCTGGAAGACTGCTCAGTTAAGCCTGCACTTTCCCACACATGGTGCTCTATAATGTATTGATGGTACATTGTGCTCTATATTATACCATCAGCTATAGAGGACTACAAATCCCGGCAATACATTATACACTGTATGTATAATGTATTGCTGGGATTTGTTGTATTCCTTTATAGCTGGTGGTATTCTGCATTACGCTGTATAGGGGTCTACAAATCCTAGCAATAATACATTATACAGCGCAATGCGGAATTCCACCAGCTATAGAGGACTACAAAACCCAGGAATACATTATACAGGCTAATGCAGAATACCACCAGCTACAATGCACTATTGCTGGGATTTGTAGTCCTCTATAGCTGATGCTGTTCTGCATTGCTGTATAAGGGTATTGCTGGGAATTGTAGTTCTCTATAGCTGTTGGTAGGCATTATTGCTGGGATTTATAGTCCTCTATAGCTGATGGTATTCTGCATTGTTGTGTAATGTATTGCTTGGAATTGTAGTTCTCTATAGCCAATGCCATTCTGCAATGCTGTACAATGTATTTCTGAGTTAGTGGCAGAAATACCAGGGTCGCAGCACTCATGCACACGCACAGCCCTGACGAGGAATCCCTTCAATACCAGTGTGCTTTAAATTTCCTAAACCGATAGATACATTAGAGAGACTGTAATGTACAAGGGTACAGGTACTCTTAAGAATGAGAACACTCAGGGACCTATACACACACACACACACACACAATAGGTTGGACTTGATGGACTTATGTCTTTATTCAACCTCAACTACTATGTAACATTCACACTACTGTTACACGGATGGCAAAAGTGGCAGACAGGGGTGGGGAGAAGGCAGGGGAAGAGGGAGAGCGGGAGGGAGGCCAAGTTGCTGCACCATGGGCCTCTGGGTAGTACTTGCAACCTGGGCTAAAAGTTGCCAGTCAGCCCCTGCCTGACAGGCTGGTTTGAGTATTTCTGTAACTGCTGATCTTCTGTGATTTTTAAACACAGCAGTCTCTAGAATTTGCTCAGTATGGGGTGAAAAACGAAAACATCTAGTAGGCATCAGTTCTAAGGCTATGGTATCTCACATAATCACTCTTTACAATCATAGTGATTATAAAAACATCTCGGAAAGCACAGCAAACCTTGAGATGGATGGGCTACAAGAGCAAAAGACCATGTCAGGTTCTACTCCTGCCAGCCAAGAACAGAAAGCAGACTATACAATCTCACCAAAAATGGACTTCTGAAGACCTGAAAAAAGCTGAGGAACACAGATGGTAGGCCAGTCATCAGATCAGAATCCAAATACACATTTGGGATGTGGTAGAATGGGAGATTTACAGCACAAATGTGCAGCTGACAAATCTGCAGTAATTACATGATGTAGTCATGTCAGTATAGACTAGGATCTCTTAGGAATGTTTTTGGAGTGTGGAATCCATGCCATGAAAATTTAAGGCTGTTTTGCGAGCAAAGGGAGGCCCTGCCCAGTATTAGTAATGTGTTCCTCATAAATTGATCAATGCTTGTATAAATAAATTAGTTACAGCTGGTGAACTGATGTATAAATGCAATTCTGTGGCATTTGTATGGGCATTAGAAAATCTATGTAAGGGGCTATCTGAAAAGCACTGCAGATTATCTGCAGATTACACAGCGCTGGCAGACAGCAGAGCCAGGGGGCTGTTCTGGCTTTTCTCAACTGCAGTTAAGGAATACATCCTTGCCACCCCCTTGCCCTCTGCCTGTTATTAGACAGTAAGGGAGTAACAGAAAGCTGAAAAGCTTATCCCTCTGCTCTCTCTGGTCTCCACCTTTCACCACAGCTATTGCAGAGGGATACTGGTGTCACATTCAGGGATTTACTAGTGGTGTCTAATATAAATGTGATTATTTTTGACTTCTTTATTGTACAGAATAAGTTCATAAGACTTAGATATTTGCCATTTTCAATATTCAGGGTGAGGAGTTATTACATATATACAAACTATATTTCCAAACGTATTGGGACACCCTCCAAATCATTAGATTCAGTGTTTCGATCACCTCCATGGACACAGTTGTATAAAATCAAGCACCTAGGCATGCAGACTACTTCTACAAACATTTGTGAAAGAATGGATCGCTTTCAGCAGCTCAGTGAATTCAAGTGTGGTACTGTGATAGGTTGCCACCTGTGCAATAAGTCCATCCGTGAAATTTCCTTGCTACTAAATATTCCACGGTCAACTGTTAGTGGTATTATAACAAAGTGAAAGCAACTGGGAACAACAGCAACTCAGCAACTAAGTGGTAGGCCACTTAAAATGACAGAGCGAGATCTGCGCATGCTGAAGTGCACAATGCGCAGAAGTTGACAACTGTCTGCAGAGTCAATAGCTACAGAGCTCCAAACCTCGTGTGGCCTTCAGATTGGCACAACAACAGTGTGTAGAGAGCTTCATGGAATGGGTTTCCATCGCCGAGCAGCTGCATTCAAGCCTTACATCATCAAGTGCAATGCAAAGCGTCCGATGCAGTGATGTAAAGCACACCGCCACTGGACTCTAGACAAGTGGAGACGTGTTCTCTGGAGTGACGATTTACGCTTCTCTGCCTGGCAATCCGATGGATGTGTCTGGGTTTGGTGGTTGCCAGGAGAACGGTACTTGCCTGACTGCATTGTGCCAAGTGTAAAGTTTGGTGGAGGGGGGATTATGGTGTGGGGTTGTTTTTCAGGGGTTGGGCTTGGCTCCTTAGTTCCAGTGAAGGAAACTCTTAAGGCATCAGCATACCAAGACATTTTGGACAATTTCATGCTCCCAACTTTGTGGGAACAGTTTGGGGATGGCCCCTTCCTGTTCCAACATGACTGTGCACCAGTGCACAAAGTAAGGTCCATAAAGACATGGATAAGCGAATTTGGGGTGAAGGAACTTGACTGGCCTGCACAGAGTCCTGACCTCAACCGGATAGAACACCTTTGCAATGAATTAGAGCAGAGACTGCGAGCCAGGCCTTCTCGTCCAACATCAGTACCTTTTCTGGACTTTTGCGTGAAATGTGTCAGATTTGGCTTTTTTTCCTCCACTTTTTTGTGTCATACCAATACAAACAAAAGAAAAAAACATGAGAATGCTTAAAGATTTCTAATGGCAACAAATTGTCTGTGCAAAGTGGTGCATTATCTGACAGAAATGCTAGGGTGCCAATATTTTTGCCCATGACTTTATTTATAGATATAGATGTTAGTCGTAACAATTCATTAGCATTTTTTAATCTGCTTGGAGTGAAGCTTTATTTTAATATTACTTAATAATTGTGACTAAAAAAAAATCACACATTATTTCAAGTTATCTAGCATCAATTGCCAAATTGTACTCTTTCTTATCACTGCCTTGACTACTGTAGAACCGAAGGTTAATTTGAAGCACTTGGGGAAGCATTTGAACATAATTCAGGAAATGAGTAATACATACTGAAACTAATCTCCATGGCCAGCTGAGACACCAAGAAATATTATGGAAACTACCTGTCCACAGTTATAGCAAAAATACTTAGAGGTCAAATAAACATGCTTGTTTTTTTCATTATCATATTAATGCAACTCTTATGCACCCCGAACATTTATAAATATAAATGGTGCCTGTTAAGCATTACATTTATTGTTTAAAAGTTACTCTGTAAGACAGTCCCATCTAAGAAGACTACATAGTATAAATAAGACCCTAAAGTACAATTATTTTACTCTCATTACTTGTAAAAGTCACCAGTTGGTAACTTGAATTAATCTGGTTGTTGAAAGCTAATAACAACAATACATCTAAATCATATATTACCTAAACCTTTCGTGGCATTTAATAATGAAATACAAGGGGATATGACTATGGCAGTGCTACAAAGTACTATGCTTATCTTGGCTAGATTGATGTTTTGGCAGACCTAACAAAATATCCAATATTTGCCAACTGGCCTGGTGACTGAAAAGCTGTTTTATAGAAAGAACAATTCACAAGACTGCCGACTCAATAATATTTCCACAATGTATTTTCTGGACGAGTTCATTTCAGATTCTCGGTGTAATTTAATCAAGGCATGCATTGTGACTAACCATTGCTTTCAAATGTGTAAAGTGTATAAGTGAGCTTACTTCTAGAGGGTGGCTACTTTAGTTCCCCATGGTCCCTGTGTGTGTTGTAAAGTAGCCAACGCTCCAAGATCACTTCTGTGATGGACTACAATCTCACATTTACTTTACTCATTTGTATAGAGATTGCAGTTCATCACAGAAGTGATCTTGGAGTGGTGGCTACTTTACAACACACACAGGGACCATGGGGAACAAAAGTAGTCACTCTTCCAAAGTGTTTTAAGGATCTACAGCTGGGTGATACACAAATAAGATACATTTTTGCTAATAGGTACTTGAATGCATTTTTAAGATGTAACTCTTGAGTTTCGTGTCACTAAACTAAACCTCAGATGCAAATACTCCAACAGTGCCATGCTCTCACCTAAAATATTTAACTATTTTGCAGCATGTCACCTGCCTGTTGCAGGAACACATTTTTGTAAAGTAAAGAAACCATTTGCAGTGCCATTTAATTTTTTTTTTTATTTCAATGCCTTAGATTACGAATACTCACTTTTAAAGTTCAAATTAAATCATATGTACTCATCAAAAAAGATCTGGTCAAATATCTGAAACATGTACTCCAACATATTAAAGAATAAGAACACAGTATTCCTATTTCAATAATAATTTATGTCCACATTTCTCTTTTTCGGTTACTTCTAAAAGGACCACAACTAGGTAAAAAAAGTTACTCTGTGTGAAACTAAATCCATTTTGAGGATGTTATTACATAACTGACCTTTCTACTATAAACATTGTGGCTTATGGACACTTATTAGCAGCTCTGATTCAATGTGCTGTTAATCTAAACTCTCCAGCTGATTTATTAAGGAGAATGTTGCTTTGTACAGTAAATTAACTATTTGTTCTGTATATAGTACAAGCATCTGCTGGACAACTGGTGCCAGAAACATCAGGGAAGTTTTCAAACGGAGACAGAAGCATGTTGGATAAGATTGTTATATAACTGACTTGCTGCTTTGGGCGCTACAGGTACTACTGTCTGTTCAAATCACTCATTATCTCTTTGTACATTGCAATATATATATATATATACAGGGCTTGAAAAATTTGGCGGTGTCTCACCAGTCAGTAAAAAATTTCACCAGTCAGCATGACCGGACTATAGCCTTGCAATATATGTTAAAAAATTTTGGGGACAATTTATAGCACAAGATAGGCAATATGTTCAGGTATGTAATATTACATCATGTTATCATACCACTAGTGAATCTGGGCAACTCGGTTTATGAAACACTTCACCAGTACACAGTTTCTGAAACCGCTAAATCAAACTTAAAGTACTGCTAAAGACTGGGCGTTTTTTTTTTACCTTATTGCATTTTCTGCATAAGGATAAAAAATGGCCAGTACCTTTTTCTGTCCCTTGTCCCCCCCCCCCGCACTTACATGTGAACTGTTGTCACCACTGCCAGTCCCCAAAGCTGTCTTAAGTTCTTTGAACTTCCTGGTTTGCGGTGGAGGATACTGAGGGCAGAGGCACCATAGGCTCCTCCTGCCGTCAGTCAAAGTATGACTGTGGGAGCCGGGGGGCCTGGCTGGCCACAAGCTGTTTGTGTCTATGGATGCACACAGCTACTTGCAGGCACGGCCGGAAACGAGCACGCATGGGTGCCTCCATAGCAGCCGGCTAGCTGATGGCGGCACATGTGCAGGGGGAAGGGGGAAGAGCGATTCGGGGACCCACTAGAGAATGAGGAATTTAACATTTTTAAACAGAAATCATGGAGAATTTGGGCGAGTTTTTGAAATCCTACAACACTACACCTATGTTTCATTGGTTTACAAAGGCAAACAATACATATCAGGCTTAAAAAGTGTATGTAAACCCTAACAATGAACTTATCTTATTTGGTCCCTTCTGGTTTGGTAAATGCACCATTGAAAATGTTCTTTTACTGTTTGATAACCGCAAACAAATGCCAGTTGATCCTGGCAGAAATCTTGTGAGCTGATAACTTACAGTATTTTTTGCCTATGCTGACTGTTATCAGATAGCATTGTTCACAGTTTTCCCTGAGAACCACAGAATACCCCCAATGTTATGGATATGATGAGAGGTGGAGGTGTTCTATAGACCCAAACCAGTTCCAGTCTTAGGGTAGCATCACTGCCCCTCCATAAATGCACTGCATTGTCACCCTAGGACAGGAAGTGTGGCAGGATCACCAGATGGATGCAGTCACCACATGTAAGTAAGCTGTATTATATAATACATTTTTGTTGTACATTACATCTTATGCTTAGATACGCATTTAGGATAATATCCACGTTAGTTATTTAATTGCACATGAACATAACAAAGTCCTTACTAAATAAAATATAATGCTGTGCAATAACAGGCACTATGCTCATGGTAAACTATTAATAGATAATTGTATACAATGTCCACTTGAAGAATGTCATACAGAGTTAAAAATGAGCTTGTTAATTACAGTCACGTGTTAGCAATGTACAAAATATTTGTACAGAGGCTACACGCACATGGATATAAACACACAGCACCTATCGAACTATGACTAATTCAAACAAGGCCAGCATTAATAGGCCCAATGTGTTTTTCTGTGTCTGCAGTAATTACAAAACATATGACACAGTCGCATAATCAAATAATTAAGCTGACTTGGCTGGTAAACTCAAAGCCGTGTTATTTAGCTAAGAATGAACTTTGAAATGTACACAATAAAAGTAATCTAAGAACAGTTATTGTTCAGAAATTGCTCCTGGACTTGTTTCAAACCAGGATGTAATATGGCAACTCATTCAGGTGCAAACAAAAGTTTAACTCCCAGTTACAAGTTGAATCATCAGTTGAACTGAGGTCATTTCTGTAGACATTATGGGCACTGAGGAGAAGTTGTGGCTGAAAACATGAAGAATTGCTAGCTATAGCAACTCAGCAATAATTTATCCATTGCCTTTTTTCAAACTGACATAGAATTGTGATGAACTGCAGCTTATCATATTCTTAGATGCCTGCTGACTCTCATGAGAATAAATGGCTCAGCAGTTTAACCTCTTGTCGTCCGCCCCTTTGTAAAAATATGGGCAGACGGCGTGCAAGCAGAATCCCGCCGGGAAGGTAAACAGCCATTACCGGCTGTTATATACAAGCGTATACAGCTGGCCGATCGCTTGTATGACCCTGCACTGTGCGAAAGGCAGCGGAGTGAATAACCAAGCTGAAGTGAAGGATCCTAACCCCGTTCAGCTAATCACTTCTGCCATTTCAGCCGTACATTGGCTGGCTTCGGCTCCCTTCAGTTCAACATCTGGAATCGGCTGAGGCGAACGTTCGGCAGTTTAGTCTCTGTTATTCACCCATATTCTCTTAGGGGCCGAACAAGAGGGAGTGAATAGCCGAATGCTGCCGTGCAGCATTTGGCTCTGCTTTTCTGAAAGGTAGCGAACAGAATAAAAAAATGACATGTAAACAGCAATAAAAAACAACAGCACAGGGTCCCCCTCCCAAACAATTCCAGACCCCTTAGGTAGGAATGTTAGGAGGGACCCCCGAGTTAAAAAAAAAATGCGTGGGGTTTCCCCCAAAAGTCATACCAGACCCTTTAGCTCTGGTAGGAATTTTAACCACTTGCTAGGCGACACTTTAAATGCTTTTATGGCTCATCAGTTTAGTGCCAACAGTGATTGACTCCGATCTATCTATCTATCATCTCTCCTCCGATCTATCTATCTATCTGATCTATCTATCATACACACCGGCACCATCGCCGGCTGTTTAAAACGGTACCAAGAACACGGCTGCAGCAGCAGCTGTGTTCTTGGTATAACCACTTCCAAGACATGCATCTACGTGAACCCACTGGAAGTGGTTAAGGGGGAACCCCAGCACCCCAAAAAATGGGTTCCCCCCTGAAATTCCCAACCAGAATCCGGGCCCTGGCTGGCAGGGCAAGAAAGGGGGGATGAGCAAGCACCCGTCTTACCTGCGCCATACCAGGCCACATGCCCTCAGCATTGGGAGGGTGCTTTGGAAAACAAGGGCCTCTTCCACACAACCCTGGCCCGGTGGTTGTGGGCATCTCCGGGCAGGGGGGCTTATTTGCATTGGGGTACACCATTTCATAAAGGGGGGACCCAGATGCGCGATCCCCCCCCGTGTACCCGTACTTATTTACTAAATAACAGACTAGGCTTTTTTTTTAAAATAATAATTTAATTGAACAAAAAGTTTAACTTAAAATTCATACCAGGCCTAAAGGGTCTGGTATCACCTTTGGGGGGAACCACACTAATTGTTTTTTATTTTTAACACGTGCTCCCTCCTAACATTCTTACCAGACCTAAAGAGTCTGGTATGGTTTGGAAGGGGGACCCAACGCTGTTTTTAAAAAAAAATCTATATTTATTTACATTTTGCGAAGAGAACAGTCTGCTTCGGCAGACCATTCTCCCAGATTCGGCTGTGTCTTCGGCTCAGCCAAGCCGAACGCATATATTTTGGCTTGGCTGAGCACTTCGGCTGCCTTCAGCTGCTGTGCGGGCTATTGTGAATAGCCTGTACAGCAGCTGAACCGAGCTTTCCACAGCCGAAGGATTTGCCAAAGGTACGGCTTAATTCTTTGGCTCCTTTGTAAATGACCCCCTAAATAATAAAAGTTTTGGGTATAGATACACTTTATTACAAATTCACTTCAAATGCAAAAGATACATAAACAACAAAAAAACAAAACCATAATGCTGGATTATTTGTCAGGAAAAATAAACAGAGTTAGGGGTTCTGGGGAGAAAAAAATGGTAGAGAGAATAAAGTAAAAGAAAAGCGATGGAGCAGATTTAGTGGAGCATCTCAAACCTAACACCCTAATAAACAGGGCCCCACAAGGAATAGAGGTTTACAATAAACATAGGCAAACTATTGAAGGGCTGTGAACGATATTTTCAGCCTCAATGGAGAATAGATGTAAGATATTTTTATAATCAGGATAATTTATTGTAACTTTGTGAACCAATGTATTCACTCAAGCTGAAGGAGAAGATATACAACAGATGGGGCAACCCATGTCTACAGTCACTGAACATATCTTCTGTCACACACATAATGGAAGTGAGTTCTATCATATAAGTCTCCATGACCAAATGTTTGTAATTAAAAGATAAGAGTGTGGATCCATTTGTTTCTATTGATGGACCCTCACTGGTATCACTCTAACATTATGTGGCAATAAATTAGAGTGGAGTAATATTAGGGACCAAATATACATATTATATTTACGTTATAGGTAATTGATTAAATCATTTATTTTTTCCGACCATCTCAATTTGTTAAAATTAAAAACGATTCTGACTACAACCCCCAAACTTTTATTATAGTGTGCTCTGGTGATTTATATTGATTAAAAAGGTAATGGTTTAAAAAAACATTTCTGGCATTATCATCTGTCCACTTAGGAAAATGAAAACTGAAGGATATAATGAAACACATAAGGAAGTTGCTAACATAAATAGACAATTTCTCGATGTGCTAATGATTAAATTGCTCTGCATAAGAAAATTATTTGGATCTACATATGGAACTAACAACTATGGTATATGACTCTGGTGTGACATTTGAACTCATGCTCTTCTTCTGAACTGAATACAATAACCTTTGACTGCCCATTTTAGCAACAGCCATGGCCTAGCCCCTGACCCTGTGGGCCCCAAAGCAGCTGCAATCTCTGTATTAGAGTAGTAACACCACAGGTAGCGTAATGATAAGGTTTTATTTTAAGGTTGTTACTTTACAACACACAGAGGGACCATGTGGAACAAAAGTCACCCTCCAGAAGGAAGGACAGTACCAGCATAACACAAATAAGATACATTTTGTAATAATTACATAGTTACATAGTTAGTCAGGTTGAAAAAAGGCACAAGTCCATAGAGTTCAACCTATAGTTAAGGTACTGGAATGTATTTTTAGGATTCAACTCCTGAGTTTAGTGTCACTTTAAATCATACAGCAATGTCTTACCTGCCAGAGATGATATGTTGATGATGACACCTCCTTGACCTCCATTCTTCTTGTTCATAAGTTCTAGGCCAATATAGGTTCCTCTAATAACTGAAATCTGAAATAGAAAATGTGGGAATGAAATTGCTATACATCCATCACAGATTCATTTTAGTGTCTTTTCCAGTACAGAACAGACAATCAGAGACTGCCTACAGAGCACAGCAAATCTAGAACTTCAATGATTGAAAACAAAACCTCTAAAGCCCCATAAGAACATTACACATAAATACAATGGCCCTTGGCAAGATGCTTATTAAGGTAGAAATAATAACATATTGGACCTTAAGACCCTATTTCAAGCATAATAGTGTATGTATGCAATGCATTATTTATGTACTGTTACTGGGATAGTAAGGCACAGAATCAGCTTTAATGGCCTTGTGTTCCCGAATTTGAGATGTCTTTCCTATTTTCCACTAAGAGTATAGTGGAAAATAATTATCTCAAATTATGAGTTATGTCATGTGTATCAAGGACATATACTGTCCTAGACCCACAGAGATCATTCCCTTTTGTATAAGTGCCATCCTTGATCATTATTGCTTTGCAAAATCTGCTAGCATGTGTTCCTGGAGGAAGCAAGCTACCTTATTTATAAGCAGAACTATTACTAAAAGGTGCCCATACACCTTATGAATAATCGGCCGATTTTCGTATGCGATCGCGTTTTCGTCGGATATTCGTAAGGTTGATGGGCAGTGTACAACCGTAAGTACTGTACAATCGATCGACTTTTGACTATCCAGCAGGTTAGAAAACTTTGGCCGATCGTACAATTTTCGCAAGGTTGGTGGCGTTTCCGTACGTCAAAATTCGTACGATTGATATACTGAGCTTAGGGTGACGGGAGGACATTAGTTTGTGTCCTCCCATTACCCTAAGGAGAACTATGGGGAAAAGCCCTAACCTCATAGTTCTCCTTTAAGCTCTATGGGCACAGTGTGGTGTGATGTGTTTGTAACATGGTGGTGTGAACTGTGCCCATCCGTAACAAGGCAAATTGCCTTGTTTTAGGTTGGTGCTGCGCTGACAGTTTTTTCCCCATCTGGTGAGAATGGGCTCTTAACCTAAACTCAAGGCAGATATAAAAAATACAAACTAATTCAGCTGTGAAATCATTAATACAGCCTTAATAGCAAGCCTTGCAAAGCTGTATATATGCAAATATTGGGGATAGAGTATTGATAAATGGCTCTTTCTCAGATTGGTCTAAGGTTGAGAGTGGCGCGCCTCAGGGTTCTGTTTAACCTGTTTATTAATGATATCGGGGAGGGTGTTATTAGCCATGTTTCTGTGTTTGAAGATAATACTAAAATTGGGAGGGTAATAGACACAGACTTAGGCATTATAACATTACAGGAGGACCTGGATAAAATAACGGAGTGGGCAACTACATGTCAGATGTGGTTTAATGTTGATAAATGTAAAGTAATGCATTTTGGGGTTAAAAACAGACAAGCGGATTACACATTAATGGGTGCCCGGCTAGGGAAGTCAGAAATGGAAAAAGATTTGGGGGTCATAGTAGACCACAGATTGAATAACAGCACGCAATACCAGGCTGCGGTAAACAAAGCGAGCAGAGCACAGTCTTGTATTAACAAGGAAATGTACTGTAGAGACAAAGCAATAATTTTGCCACTTTATAGATCACTGGTTCGGCCTCATCTGGAGTATGCGGTCCAGTTTTGGTCACCAATCCGCAGAAAGGATGTCCTGGAGCTGGAGAGAGTCCAGAGAAGGGCAACTAAACTAATTATTTGGCTGGAGGACCTAAGCTATAAGACAAGGTTACTACATTTAAACTTGTTCACGCTGGAAGTGAGGAGATTAAGAGGGGACATGATTTTGATGTACAAAATGTTGAGTGGTGATAGCAACATCAGCAATAAACTGTTTACAGTAAACTCCCTAACAAAGACTTAAGGCCACCACCAAAAACCGGTGGAGAAATGATTTAACCACAAGGGGCTTCTTATAAGTTAGAGCGGTTAAAGTCTGGAACTCGCTGCCGCAAGAGGTGGTATCAGCTTAGAGTATTGAATCATTCAAAAAGCATTTAGATATCTTCCTCAGAGACCATAACATACAGGGATACAGGTATTATTATTATTATTACATAGTATTTATATAGCGCCAACAGTTTGCGCAGCACTTTACAATATAAGGAAGACATTACAGTTACAATACAATTCAAGACAAGATGGTAAGGAGGGCCCTGCCCCTGAGGGCTTACAATCTAAAAGAGGAGGGGAAATGATACATGAGGTAGCTGTGGGAATGAATTATGTGAGAATGTGAAGGTTCAGTGGTTAGGTTGAGGTGGGATAGGCTTCCCTGAAGAGATGAGTCTTTAGGGAACGCCTAAAGGCAGTCAAGGTGGGAGATAGACGGACTACTCTTAAAAGGTACTCTTAAAATACGGTCACAGGGACTCGTGTACAAACAAGCACATGCCCAATCACACACAGACACACAAAGGTTGAACTTGATGGACCGGTGTCTTTATTCAACCTCAAATACTATGTAACATGAGGGTAAATAAATTTTCCTTTAACGTAAGGATAAGGATCCGTTTGTTTTCCTTGTGAATTGAGCCTAATCTCAGTACAATCAATACAGTTAGGAGAATTCATTCATCTACATCAGCACCCTTTTGGAAGCTTGCAAACCACGGTGGGACTTGTAGTACCTCAGAATGACTATTACATTTTACCCATACCTATATACTAAGCTATCATACTTTTTTTGTTTTCCTCTGTAGGGTAACTACAATCCTGAAAGGTGTTTTCCTGATACCTGAATGCTTGTATTATTATAAAACCAAAGCAGGCTATGCAGCTCCCTTCAATCAACATATCCAATATAAAGTCCAATCTACTGAGAGTAGACTAAACATACTGTAGAGGATACAAAATATTCTTGTGAAGTTGTCACAACTCAATCACGTCTGTCACAGTCTGTCAAACTTTGCCCAGAATTGATAATTCCTTACATGTCTGAGCAGAATGGGTTTTTGGCGTGGTGTCTTTGTTGATACAGTGATTTATGCATTTCAGCAACTTCATGACAACACACAGAGCAGTGTTTTCTTTCTTTTGGGAAGGCTTTCTGTGTAAAAAGGTAACATTCCAAGGAAAATAACATATAACAATAACTGTACTTTACTGAGAACACCAGATGAGCTTTCCATTATATCATGTTTGGAATATTAATCTGGAGGATATAGTTTCAGAATAATTATATAAAGCTGAGAAATTATTATTTCTGAATAAAATGTTAGAGGGCTAGTTACAAAAAAAAAAAATCGCATTTTTCCCCCGGAATTTTCACAAAATCCAGTAAAGGTATAGTAGTGCACAAACATTTTCAATGCAACACAATATTTCAGTCCCAAAGTTGTCTCTTTTGTGCTCAAAGTAGTGTATGTCACACTGAAATGACTCAGTCAATCAGGTTCCATCAGAGGCTTTTAAATAATTAATACTAGAGTCACTTTGCTGTGTACAGAGGGACTAGATAGTCCTGGAGCAAAATTACACAAAAGGATAGGTGAAAGGGCTACATGACAGAGTGAACAGGTAATCAGTAGGGAAGGGGTTAAAGTCATTTGGGTGAGGGAGATGTCACTTACCTTGATTGGCCAGTTTAATTTGTACACTTCCCACCCTCCTCCCTTGTCTCTTTGTTTTGTTTGTCATGTTCAGTTTAGCTGTATGGCTTGGTATTGTGTTTGGGCAATGGTGATGGTGATTGTGCCTGCTGTAGGACTCGTCTTTGGTGCATAGTCCTTTGTTCTGGTGGGTTCAGCAGAGAGGTCCAAGAGTTATGTTTAGGAGGTCTCTGCTGTTATTACTATGTTGTCTGAGTCACTGTGTTGTGGCTAGGGGCCAGTTGTATAAGTGGTACACAGAGATCTACTGTATCAGAGTAATGGTGCCTTCGCAAACCTCAAGCCATATAGGTATAGGGATACATTTGTTAGGAGTTAAGGTTTTAGTTGAAATTCTGTTTCTGTTTCAATAAATATTTGTAATAAATGACTGCTGCAGCCATTTTATATCCAATCCTGTGTGGTCTCTTTTTTGCAGGTGGGGGTTCTGGATGTGAAGGTGCTATAGCAGGGTTTAGAGTGGACTGATGGCTTATGTCTTACCCTGTCATGTTCTCACATTAGTCAAAGAAGCTTTGACATAAGTTGTTTGGTTAGCCTTCTCCAGGAATACAGCCGCAATCATTGGCAGTGGTCCATGGAGAAAACAAGAGGTTACATTTTAGGCTTAAAAACTAAAGCTTAGCTTAAAACCTGCGTTTTTTAAAATGAGTTTATAGTTATGCAGAATTAACAAGCAGCATCAAAGCAGCTCTGCAAATCATTTTATACTGCAGTCACAATATCAACTTGTTAGGCTACTGAAGACAACCCTTAGAAGCTTCTTTTCTCACCATACATGTTCACCGTTGGGACTGCATGTGTAACTCACTAAAACATGTACATCTGCTATAGAACTGTATATATCCAGATCTGATGAAAGATTATCTTTATAGTCTTTTACTACTTGTGAAATCAAAGGACCAATTAATCAGCATGGTGTAATTGTTTTATTTTATAGTTGGCCAAATGTCATTAAGACGTCAACCATTTTCCACCAAGAATGCCATTTATAATTGAATAGCAGGAAAGTGAAAAAAAAATAAAAAATACTGGAAGAACTAGTGACATATTAGTTCTTGAAAGTTAGTGAAATTAGGATCAGGTATGGCCATTCTAATATACAGTAGTACTTTATAAACAAGTTAGCAATGGCCAAACACAGAAACACATACATACATACATACATACATATACTCACCTTTCCTCTGCTACTCCATTTGGCTGCAAGGAATGAAGCAAAATACCTTGTGTAAAGAAAATGAGGTCCAAGAATCTCCAAATTGACTGGTGGATGGGAAGTCATCCTGAAAACACGCAACTTTGCAACACTATATCCTATTATAAAATCCTGTGTCTCTAATACTGCATAGCAGAGACCTTCCGTTAAACTTCTATGGATTTCTATTGATACGTCATAACAACTGGAAGAAACCTAACTGCAGAGTCTCTGATGTGATCTTTGAGGATTTTTGAATTAAAAAGGAGAACTATGGGGTCAAGGCTTTTTCCCATAGTTCTCCTAAGGGTCACGGGAGAACACAAACTAGCATTCTCCCATGACCCAAAGCTCAGTATACTGCAAGCTACAGCTTGCGGTATACTGAGACGCTGCAGCCGGAACGGATCCCGACATTGCTGTCTACATCCACCCAGATGCGGGATTGACAGCTGGCTCTGGCTATCCAGAGGCAGAGCCAGCTGTGCCTGCCCCCTCCCCTGTCCGTTCCGCCAGTCAGCGCTGGAGGATCGGAGCGGGGAGAGGGGGAATCCCTGCAGGGAGCCGTGAGTGACAGTCACGGCTCTGTGCAGGGATAGATCGAGAAGTGAGCGAGCGACGCTATGTGTTCGCTCACTTCCCGATCTACTGAGCCGACCTGTGACAGTCTCATTGTCACAGGTCGGCTCAGATTATGAGGCTGAGTGAAAATCACTTGCCTCATAATTCTCCTTTAACTACTCCACAGTACATGCAGCTAGAGAGATCAGTGATGGCTTGTTTTAACCCTCCTTTACTGCTTATTTAGAATATGTAAATAGTTTAATGTCCATAGTGGACACACATGTACATGTCAGAAATTACAAAATTAACACTGGGTAAAGGAGTAAAGAAAAGCTGGCCTGTTACATTAGCAAACCAAACATGAAAAGTAAACAGCTGTGCCTGCCCCCTCCCCTGTCCGTTCCGCCAGTCAGCGCTGGAGGATCGGAGCGGGGAGAGGGGGAATCCCTGCAGGGAGCCGTGAGTGACAGTCACGGCTCTGTGCAGGGATAGATCGAGAAGTGAGCGAGCGACGCTATGTGTTCGCTCACTTCCCGATCTACTGAGCCGACCTGTGACAGTCTCATTGTCACAGGTCGGCTCAGATTATGAGGCTGAGTGAAAATCACTTGCCTCATAATTCTCCTTTAACTACTCCACAGTACATGCAGCTAGAGAGATCAGTGATGGCTTGTTTTAACCCTCCTTTACTGCTTATTTAGAATATGTAAATAGTTTAATGTCCATAGTGGACACACATGTACATGTCAGAAATTACAAAATTAACACTGGGTAAAGGAGTAAAGAAAAGCTGGCCTGTTACATTAGCAAACCAAACATGAAAAGTAAAAAAGTCCCGGAAGAAAAAAAAAGAAAAGTAAAAGGTCTCTTCTGGCAACCAGAAGATTTCACACAGAGTTTAAAGTGTAAAAAACAATAGCCCTGGGCATGTAGGCTGTGCCCCTTTTTGTGTTTTCATTGTAAATATTTAAACTTGACTGAAGTAAAAAATATTAGAGGCGGAAATATGAAACAGATAAGTGTGTATTTTCTTGAAAAGAATTTCCTTGCAAATACATTTTGTTATTGCTTATTAAAAAGGAGAACTATGAGGTGATTGCTTTTCACTCACCTCATAGTTCTAGCCGACCTGTGACAATTAAACTGTCACAGGACAGCTCAGTAGATCGGGAGGTGAGCGAACACATACCGGCATTCGCTCACCTTTCGATCCTGTCACGGCTCTCTGCCGTGACAGGAGAGGGGCTAGATTCCCCCCTCCCCGATCCACCAGCGCTGACTGGCGGAACGGACTGGGAGGGGGCGGGTACAGCTGGCTCTGCCTCTAGATAGGCAGAGCCAGCTGTCAGTCACGCAGCTGGGCGGATCCAGACATAATTGTCGGGATCCGCTTCAGCGTCTCAGTATACCGCGAGCAGCAGCTCGCGGTATACTGCGGCGTCTCAGTTTAACGCGAGCTACAGCTCGCGGTATACTGAGCCTTGGGTGACGGGGGGACGCTAGTTTGTCTCCTCCCGTTACCATAAGGAGAACTATGGTGAAAAGGCTTAACCCTATAGTTCTCCTTTAACATGTTGGCTGCTCTCTATTACTGATTTCAAACAATGACTATTTCTGTAAAAAGAAGAACGAATACTATGAATATGAAGAACTTCAAAAAGTAAAGGAGACTGTGTCAACTTCATGAGGTTGATTTACAAAAGGAATAGAGATTGTTCACTCAGCAAAGTGAATGCTCACTAAGCTTAGTACATAGTAAATTAGGTGAAACCACGGTCACTTCAATTATTTCCCATTTTTTTAAAATTTCCTTGATTTGGTATTCAAAGTAAAACACAGGTTCACCTATCATTCACTTTGTAAAGTAAACATATAGATTTTAAAGTAAACATTAACATTGCTAAGTGAGCAGCTTCTACTTCATTAGTAAATCAACACCGCTGAGTTTCAACCAGAATCAGAATCATAAATGTCATAAATGGTATTTAGTGAAAGGTCCAGAAATCCATTGCTGCAAGTTCTGCTTGGCGGTTACAGTTTATAGTTTTGGATAAAGTAAAGGGGGGGTTATAATACCTGTCAGCTTTCTTTGCCCTTGGTGTCCCACTGGGAAGATTTCGCTTCAAGTGACATTAAAGTCGAAAACTTTTTTCCCTCCCCCCAATGTTAGTGTAGTTGCTGCGGGTCTCTGGTCCAGCGCTGACTCCTCTGTCCTTGCTGGCACTTCCTGTCCCACGGTTTCTGCATGCGGGTGCATGCGTCCATAGACTTACCTTGTGTCTCTCCTCGTCTCCCGGCAGAAAATCCGAATTGCACATGCGCCCACCCCAAGATGCTTTGCAGCCGCCCGAGCATTTACGGATTTTCGGACAGGAGCACGCAGCGAAGACGGGGTAAGTTTAAACCGTTTTTAAAGCGTTTTTTTTTTTACTTTTTGCATATATCTACTGCTTGCTAGCAGTAGATATATGCAAAAAAACGGAGGGTTTAGAAACCCTTTAACTCCCTGTCTGATAACTACATTAGGCAAATGAGAGGAAATCCCTGGTGGTCAGTGTCACCAGAACTAGTTTTCCTATTGAAAGATGGATTTCCCATCTATTTCTGTTCTGATGACACCCCAAAGTTTGGGATTTTCTTTCACTTTCAGTGATACCAGTCCCCAGGACACATAGAGAGGGTGAATCTCCCTGACAGGAACACAGGCAGCAATACAAATCTGACAGGTGTTCTAATTCCTCTCTACTATATCCAAAACTAAAAAAAAAAAGTATTAGCTTCATTCACACTTTAACTTTATTATCATGTATCCTGCCTTCTCCATGGGTCTGTAATATCAAATCTTTTATTACCATTTTCAAGCTGTACTTTTGATGCATTTGAACAAATATATTCAATGAATATTCATTAATTACAGGTATTTATATAGTGAGTATATGACTCATAACATTTTGTGGAATAACCATACAGTAGAAAATATCAATATTAGAATACAGAAAATATTTATGCTTTGCTGTGATGACTTTGAATTCATTTTTGTTTGCAATTTTCTTTTTATTCAAGTTGTTCTGTCTATTTTGCGATAACATATACCATGACATTAAAGTTTAATCAGAGCTATTGTTTAAGTCACCTATATTCTTTTTTTTTTTTTAAATCAACATTTATTTAACAGAGTAATAATCTGACATTCAAACTTATCCCAAAAGACTGCACGCAGGCAGTCAGTGAATACTCATTTGCAATGAATGAACAAGCATATCAAATAATGTAGCATAATATCAGACAGATTGGGTTATATCAAGACTCAATGGCACAGTAATATACCATGAACCTGTAGAGAGAACAACATATCAGCCACTGGTCAAAGACATTGCATAGCATGTTTCGTACGCATGTGTTGGTCGCCCTACATTTCGCAATATACGTGCTGTGGGAAAGGCCCCCCTTTCTTAACACATATTTAAAAAAGGTAGAATACAGAAACGCTAGATACTAGAAAGGCACTGAGTCCCAAGCACTGTATCACCGCTACTGCCGCATATCATACTTTCTGAGCTTAAGGCGACTAAGGCGGGTACCTCGAGGGGTGAGGTAGAGAGGAGAAGAAAAGATAAAGTTGCAAGAATCAGGCAAGTAAGGGTTAGTAGATCAGAGAGAGGGGAGAGGAGCGTGG
This sequence comes from Nanorana parkeri, assembly GCF_000935625.1. NCBI lineage: Eukaryota > Metazoa > Chordata > Amphibia > Anura > Dicroglossidae > Nanorana > Nanorana parkeri. Next base: position 329,077 of record NW_017307224.1, read on the forward strand.
AAGAAAGGGATCCGCGTATCTGGTATCACCCCTGAACAGAACACACCAGCCGTAGGCTCCCCTTGGGGCGGCCCAAGGCTTAGCAGAAGTCCAGGGCACAGGTCCCTCCCTCCAGGAGCGCCCCAGAGTCTATCCCTGCGAGGTCATGATCTGTAAGTAGGGGTCAGTGGTGGTGTAGTGCTCCCACGCTCTCCAAGTAGTGCGAAACCGCTCTTCCGTGTTACGAACAGTGGATGTGAGATCCTCCATGAGATGGATCTCTTTGACCTTTGTGAGCCATAGGCGCAAGGACGGGGCTTGGGTCGATCTCCAGAGTGCCGGGACGCAGGCCTTTGCGGCATTGAGTAGATGAACAGACAGGGATGTTCTGTATTGGCGTCGTGTGAGCCCGGTCATGTGCAGTAAGAACACCGACGGATCCAGCTCCAGCTCCGGAGTCATTAGGGTATTGATAATGTTACCCACATCTGTCCAGAATCTGGACAGGGAGGGGCAGCTCAAGAAAATATGGAGCATAGTGCCCCCCAGGGCGCCACATCTCCAGCAGACGTCAGGAATAGCTGGGTTCATCTTGTGAAGAACGCGTGGCACCCTGTACCAGCGAGACAGGACCTTGTACCCCTGTTCTTGGAATCTGTTGGCAATCGAACACTTGAGGGCAAACTGTATCATGGTGTCTCTCTGCTGAGGGGAAAACGTAACGCCCAATTCTACTTCCCACTTTTGTAGGAACTGGGGGGAAAACTCTGCTGGAGGCGCAATCAGTAGTTTATAGATCTGAGACAGCGCATGTCGAACCGGCTCCCCGCGTCCACAAATGTAAGTCACCGATATTCTTAACTTGTAGAAACTGAGCATTAAAGCAAGCCCCCATTGACCTCTGTAGCTGCAGACATTGTGGAACAATACATTTTCAAAGTCCACAGCACACGCACTGAAGTCATTCTCTCTATAACTTAGCTTCCCCTACCAGCAATGACTCAGTTGCATTCCAGCCTTCTAATCTCTAAATTTAACACACACCAGGAGCTCTGGGAGGGAGAACATAGTGTGCTGAGCTGGTTGAGAGAAAGACAAACAACTACAGTGCTTCTTCTATGAATTTCTAAGGATGAATTCCACCACAATATTTGCAGCTGCAAGGGTGAAAGTCCTGGGATCTCCATTCAGAGGGTATTTGTTTTTTTCCCCCTGATATTAAAGGGTGAAAGAATGTTTTTTAATACTCTTTTACTGGATTTTAAGAATGTAGAACTAGAATGTTTATAACCTGAGCCACTGGTCACTTTAAGCATATAAAAACAGGTGGCAATCATCTTCACTAATATCACTGTATTATTTTATTTCATATGGTGTTGTTCCTAGACCTAAACTATGAAGACTGAAATAATTAGCTTGTTTGGAGTCACACAAGTAATGACTGGGCCAGAACATCATCCTATTTGATACCAATGCAGATGTCAAAATTAATGAGATATGTACTGCCTTGTGCTAATAAGTTTCACTTATTAAAGTAGATAATAAATGCAAACTTGTTGATACGACTTTTGATAATAGAGTCTTTAAGCAATATATATTGGTGGTTTTCAGTTAAAGGTATTTAGATTTTATGTAATATAACATTTTTGTTAATTGGATATTGGTGGTTCACAAATAAAAAAGGCTGCCTTGTACGAAACTCGGACATTTATCTTCTATTGTCTTTAAACGTATTGAACAAATCATTAATACAACATGAAATACCTGAAAATAACACAAAAGTGAGAGAAATATATAGGAAATGCTTGGCAGGGCTAATGTGCAGAGACCCAAAATGGCTTGGTATGCAGTAGAATGATGGGGGGAACCTTTATTGCCATACTCAAAATTCTTGACATGAGATTTTTTTTCCATAAAATGTGTGGGTCTATCTACCAAGTCCAATGTTGGCAGTACCTCAAAGCTGGTATTCTAAAGTGCTTTCCTATGGTTTTGCTGCACCCTGTCATAGGACATCTTTTTTGAAGAACTGTCAGACAGGATGTTGAATTGGTTCACTCAGTTCTCCCTAGAGCCAAACTACTTCTCTCTGATGCCATCCCCCATTGTTTGTTAAAGGTGAATCAAATGCACTAACCCAATCAAGTTAAAGGGGACAGTCGCCAAGAAGATACCTAAAGTAGGACAGCAGAGTTGTAACTACAATTCATAGGGCCCTCCAGCAACCTTTCTTTGTGGAACATGGCAGTGTTAATTGGAATAGTAGTGTAATTGATCTGAAGTGTATGTTCAGCCAACTTTTTTTTTCTAAGTTGGTGATGGAGTGGGGAAGGAGTATAACCCCTGTCATGCTTTCGCTGCTATGCAGGACTCCGCTAAAGAGATTTTTCCTCAATTCTTGTCTTGCTGACAACATTTTACCAGAAAGAAAGTGAGGGAATCTCTCCAACAACAGTACAGACAGGAATAAATATGATTTTTTTTTTTAGTTGAGTAGGGGAATGCTAAAGCCCCTCTAAAATCATATTTGGATGGAACCCACCCAAGGAACTGTAATGTAATTTAGCAGCGGTCGACATCTGGCTGATGTTTGTTTACAAACATCAGCAGGAGGTTTGGGTGGGCAAACTGATTTAATATGACTAGTTTGTTTAACTGTCCGAACTCATGTTTGACCAGAATTGGAAGCTCATCCATAACCGTTAGTGCTCCTATGCACAATTACTGTACAACCTTAATTCAAACTTTAAAATGCAGCTTGCAGAATTCGAAACCTCAAATGACCTTTTGGTTTAGTAGATACTCTGGGATATTTTAGCCTCAGGAAGGCCGTGTTAGACACACAGGGTTATTATCAGACAGCTGGTCAGGATGACCAGAAGGAAACACATTTACTCACAGATAGGGAAGAGAAAGGGAGAACTGTGGCTAATGACAGCATGATACCAAAGTATCCACTTGTACGTCTTTGTGTCACCTGATTGTTTGTTGCCTCAACATCCTCGAAAGTGGGCCCCACTCCCAATGCGGGGGCTGCTATGGCTATAAGTATGCCACTGAAGGACAGCAAGCATGTAGTAAACAGTGTATCATTGAACAGCAAACTTTATAATCCTTCCAATTGCTGTATAACTGTCCAGTGTGAACTTTGGGATTGAACCAGAGCAGTAAACTAATAGACATGCACAGGGCAACAACGTTTGAGCTTTTTGCACTACTAGAAGAATGATAAGCTGGAATACTTAAAGCTACAAATGTGATTTAATAGTGCTGTTTTAAAGGGAGGATCCTGGGCAGCTAGGAATGTTTTCTGTTTATTAAGAGATTAGCGCATTTACAGTGATTGAACCATGATAAAGGTTTTAATATACAGGCAGTCTGACATTGATGGATATTGTGTGTACATAGTGCAAATTCTGAACAGATGTTTTGTTAGATATCTGTTTATGTGTAATGGTTAAATGTGCTTTAGACATATCCAAAAATATATCTATCTATATGTGTCATATGTTTGGATCTACAGTATATGTTTTATGTACATTATTAACAAGGAAGAATCTGTTTTCAGATGTTCATTTAAAAAATGACACCATGCGCAAAATGCAGATTTAAAATAAGTACAGAAATAGAAAAAAATAGAAAGTAACATGGTTGCAAAACGTGTTTCCATCTGAACTCATAACTACTAAACAAATGGAGCGAAAGCAGAACTACACTCAAAATGTCCTTCGGCATTATGGTAAAATGTCTCATCAGTGAGGTAGACTCTTTGGAAATATCTACAGTATGTATTGCTATGGAATATGCATTAAGGTGGTTGCTGTCACAGAAATGCTTCAAGCATACTTCAGAAATTTATGAATATTACTGCTCATACAGTGCAGACAATACATTTACAATTATACTCTGCTAACATGAATGGATTAAATGATCTGTATGTAGCCCTGTACTATGGATCATTTAACCCATTCATGTTAGCAGAGGATAATTGTAAATGTATTGTTGCAGGCACTCTATATGTACAAGTACTATATACGACATATAGAGTGCACTGCAACAATAGATTTACAATTATCCTCTGCTAATATGAATGGGTTAAATGATCCATAGTACATGATATGTAGCCCTGTACTACGGATCATTTAACCCATTCATGTTAGCAGTGCAGAATTGTATATCTATATGTACTGTACATATACAGCACAAATGTCCCGTACATTGCATTAGATTTACAATGATCCCCTGCTAACATGAATGGGTTAAATGATCCATAGTACAACTACATGTTATGTACTATTATGTACTATGGATCATGATTTAACCTATGCATGTTAGCAGGGCAGAATTGTAATTCTATTACTGCAGTGTACGGGACATATGTACTGCGGATCATGATTTAACCTATTCATGTTAGCAGGGCAGAATTGTGAGCGCAAGCTGAGCATCGAGATGCGATGCAGTGATCCTGCCCAGCGCAGACTACGAGAGGCACCACGTGAGGCAACAGGGATCGGCATGAAACGGTGAGTGAGGGAAGCTGGGACGAGGCTGGCTGTAAATCTATTGCTATAGTGTACTGGACGTGTGTAATGTATATGTAGTACATATATACAGCACACACCTCCACTACACTCCAGCAATAGAGTTACAATTCTCTGCTGCTAACATGAATAGGTTAAATCATGATCCATAGTACAGAACATGTAGTTGTACTATGGATCATTTAAAGTCACCTGTCCCTTTAAGTATCAGTAATTGGTATCGGCAAGTACATGAGGGGAAGTACTTGTACTTGGGCCTGAAAAAGTGGCATCGGGACATCCCTATATTCAATAAAAGATTTAAATGTATTTTGTCACAAAACTAACATAAATACATGAATTTGATATTCGATTCTTCTCTACCCATGCACAACATCACTTTAACTGGTTAAGTCAGAGTTCGCAAATCTGGGCTCTACTCTTTTTTTCCACAGTACTATCAAGCTAGCACAAAGAACACCCTCACAGGGAAGAAGCATATGATGAGCTGATCAAGATGTTGTTCATTCTCCAATCACAGGCTGGGCTGGGTAATGGATCTGGATTATTTATATGCAGTGCAGTCTGCAAAAGGTCACAGACCTGGCTGTGCTGTTTAGTTCATAAGACTGGCCAAACAGACTATTTTGGCAGGAAACAGAGTTTGCATGGAAGCATTTCAGCTCTGAATTGTAAATGTAAGATACCTTCTCTTGCTTATCTCTAGTTTCTCTAGAAATAACAACTCTGTTTATGGTGCATAGCTTCTCTTACTAGCTAGAAGCATTTACTAGCTAAATCTTGAAATACTGTAACAAAGTATTTGCAGTTTTTTTCCATGTACAAAACATTAAATTATTTTATTTACAGAAATACCTTGGAAGAAATAATTTACCCACAGATATACTTGGGGCAATTTTATCAAAAAAGCAAAAATAAATAAAGTTCAGAATTTAAATAATAGAGTTTTCCTATATTTACCTATTGATTTTATTTTACACAATTGTGCTTAAACATGTGATGACAAACACTGCTAATTTAGCCTCAAGCTCAGGTTTTTCCCTTTGTTACTCTGAACAATATCTAATTTCAAGGGTGCTATTAAACAATTACTTGTTACCTAGGACAACATTAAACACATTAAGCATGAAATAAACAAAGGATATAATTAAGGTTATTCTGATAAGTACATTTGCTCCTTCCCCTACACAGCTCTGTACTTGCTATACCTGAAATAGAGATCCAAGTGCAGAACGTTGCTTTTATATCAGTGCTTAAGAAGGGTGTTCCCTCATTGCCATCTCTTTATCTCCCTGTGTATGCCCCTTTGTGCCTTTCCCCTACGTATGTCCCACTCTCCCAACCATTTGGTCCCCATTGAGTTGTAGATGCTGCTCAATGCCTTGGTGTCTTTTTGTGGCAGGGTCACTTGATGTGGCATCAGGTTGCCATGATCACATATTACAGATTGTCTCTAAGGACAGTCTGATGCTTCAGCCAGCTAGCATTTTGTCAAGTTTTAGTCCACAGTACCAACACTAGAGGAAAACTTAGAAATTATGGAGAAAACAGGAAATGTCTGAATTAGTGAGTTTCAGCTGCCATTTTAGGCAGGTCTGCAAGCTTTTCAATAATGTCTGCCTATAGAAAAACCTGACAGCCATGCTTTGATTGGCTTGTGTGTGGATTGTGAATGCCATTGGTCATGTTAGGGGAAATATGATAGGCAGCAAAACCTGTGTAGAGTGTCAAAAGAAAATCCCAGAAAACAGCAATTAAGGAACAGGGAGCTTAAAAAATGCATAGTTATATATTACTGTGTAGCAATGGTTTCCTGGAGATACTGAAGTACGACATGGTACGACTCTAAGCACTTTGCTGCATGAGAACATTATGCCAGAAAATACCAGTTAAATGGCAACTCTTCCAGAATTGTGTTGGTCAAACACCAAGCTTCTGTACAAGGCCTTTGCCAATCCCAGCAATCTCATAAAATATATATTTATTTAATTGGCAAATTAGCTCTTATTGCTGGTTTCACCATCTGTACTACATCCCAACCCCCCTTATAACTTTTATGTAACAGTTTATCTCAGTCACGATACAGTGTATTGTACCCATCCCCTCTATAGCAGTTTTCTCCAAGCAATACTTTTATTTTTAAAACAAGCAGTATTGAATAAATTAGTTTGATTTGTACAAGATTTAGCATTTACTAAACTTTAAACTATCATTTAGTTTGATAACCTAGTATGTTAGCTTTTTAAAATTAAGTAATGTTGGCTTTTTAAAATTAAGTAATGTTGGTTTGTTTATTTATAAAGGTTAAAAGAATAAAGTAATGTGACTCTTTAAATTAAACTCAATCAATTAGGCTATTGCCTAATGTATTATATATACAGTATATATGCGCAACTTACCAGGTTCACTTCAATAGTTTTCTCCCAGTCTTTCTCATTATTAACGCCAGCATTATTTACCAATATGTCCAGCCTTCCAAAATGTTCCACTGTTCTCTGAAAGGCATCTAAAAATTATCAAAAGAAAAAGTATGTATCAAAATGTTCGAAAATAGGTGAAAATTATTTGCTATTTCTAAAAGGCTGAAGGCTACACTTTCTGATTGGTTTTCATATAGAAGTATATCTTAGGTATATCCATATATCAAAATAATAATGTGAACATGTCACATAGTTACATAGTATTTGAGGCCGAACAAAGACATTAGTCCATCAAGTCCAACCTATTAGGATCTCATTCTAGGATCATGATGAATGTATAAGGAGATATTACTTTAAGTTAAAAACAGCATATTAAAATAACCAGTAGATCTAGAAAACCAGGCAGGTGAAATGATATGCACATCTTGACTTACTTGCAAAACTTGATTGTAAACAACTAGCTTGAACTAATCCATTCCCTCCTAGCCAGCTTCCCTATCCTCGAATGCATATTTCTTATCCTAATTTAACTACCTCCTGACCAGTTATTGTCGATCCCATCAACTAATGCCTGTTATCTCACTATTATTAGAAAGCGCAGATTGTGGCAAAAGACACTAAGGCAATCAATGTGGTCCTGTGGCTTGTGATCGCTGTTATGGCCAAGCACAATGACTACAGATGTAAACACTGCATGTGTGTTTACCTCTCCTTCCTTTCAGAATAGTGATTAAGGATCCTCACACTGATCATGGAGAGCAAACAGAGGTTAGGCCCTCCCCGGGATCTCCTGACTGAGCCTGGCTTGGCACCCAAGGAAGGAAGGAAGGTGAAAGAGGGATTTTTGCAGCCTATCAGTATAAGTTTAGGAGATGGTATTGTAGTTACAATACTTTCCTTTGAATGAATGAAGAATTATAGAATTGAAATAGTTTTCTGAAATTAGCTACAGTATACAAAAGGCTGGGGATGCACCAATACCAGTTTTTCGGTATTGAGTACGAGTACAGATATTTTTTTCCGGTGTTCGCCGATACCGAGCACCGATACCGGTGTTGTGTGCCCCAATTATTAGGCAGTTGGGCGGCAGGTCATGACCCGCTGCCCAGCTTCCTGATTGCCTGGGAAGCCAGTGTTCTATTGAAAGAACACCAACTTCACTTGCCGAGGCTGCCTGGCTTTCTGACCAATCAGGAAGCCGAGTGGCGGGTCTTGAGGTGATATCCAACTTTTTGATTGGTCAGGAAGCCAGGCTGCCTAGCAACAAGTAAATCTGACTTCCTAACCAACCAGGAAGCTGGGCGGCACGCCATGACCCACCTCGCCGGCTTCCTGATTGGCTTGAAAGCTGGCTTCTCTTGTTGCTAAGCAGCCTGGCTTCCTGACAAATCAGGAAGCAAGGAGGTGAGTCATGACATGCTGCCGGCCTTCATGATTGGTTAGGAAGCTAGGCTGCCTACCAACAAGTGAGATCCAAGCCTGTGATGTGTGTATATATACATTATATATTTTGCAAATAATTCTGTTATCAAAGTGCTCTAGAAAGAAGGGATGCACCGATACCATTTGTTCCAGACCGAGTACAACCATCAATACTTTTCCTCAAGTACTCACCGATACCTTATTATAGTGTCATGTGACAGTTTTTCTAAAACAGTACAGACTAATGATTTTAGGACAGTGGTGGAGCACCAGGGTCCGGTCACAGCTGCAACTGCTGTGACCCTGGTAGTTCTGCCACTGACTCCAAGCTGTACGGGGACTACAAATCTCATCAATACATTATACAGCAATACAGAATAATACCATCAGCTATAGTGGAGTACATATCCCAGCAATACATTATACTGCAATGCAGAATAATATGAAGCTACATACTCTGCGCTGTTCCAGGGTGCAGGCCTGATGTATCCAGCATAGGGTCACTCAGGAGGGCTGTGTGGGGTTTCAGGAGGGCTGTGCAGGGTCTTGCTGTGTGGGGTCTCAGGAGAGCCATGTAGAGTATTAGGAGAGCTGTGCGGGGTATCCAGAGAGCTGTGCAGGGCCTCAGGAGGATTTTGTGGGGTCTTTGGAGAGCTGTGCAGAGTCTCAGGAGGGGTCCGGAGGGTCACGCGGGCAGGTGCAGATGGCGAGGTTCCAGAGGAAGGAGGAGGAAATGTGTGGGCTGGCGCTGTAAACAGGCACCACGTGGTTCACAGGAGGGCTGCCGAGGTCCCCAGCAAGCGGGGGACCTCAGGCAGTCGCTACAGTTAAAAAATTTAAAGCGCTAGTATCAGCGGTTAAAATCAGGGCATTTTCAAGTGGAAGAGTACTTGTGAAAATGCCCAGTATCGGCACTGATACCAGTATCGGTTCATCCCTATTAGAAAGAATTCAAATGTTAACATTTTGCGTCCCAGAACTGAGAACAGTTTTAGGGGGGGGAAAAAAAGCTCAATTATGCCCATTACTATTACCATTTCTGTGTATGTGATTTTAACTTGAAATAGCATTTTCACCCTCTGTCTGCAAATCTTTTAAATATTGTTGCATGGTTTGTCTGGTAATTATTAAAAGCTACTTTATAAAACTGTGAACTTTGCACTGCTATGAAAAAATACATAACCAATCAACTTCTTTCTCCGCTTAGTAGTACCTCTTAGTTGTTCCTGGTCTGTGACATCACATTGGATAAACATTGTCCTGTGACTTCCAAACTGCTCATCCAAGGAAGCTTTGCACTCTTCACCAGATATGCGATTCTGATCCACCATTACCAGCTGTATAAAGAGAAAATCAAGTCAAAATGCTATTTGCGGAGACTTAATGGATTGAAAAGAACTTCAGAATACATTTTAAAATACGTATATCATCTGTTAAAAAAACCCCCAAAAAACAAAAACAATACACATGGATTAGCTGTAAAAGTAAAGGGTTAGGCCAAACCACAGGTTTTGGGTAGAAGCACCCTGCAGTTGGCTTCTGCAGTTTGCCCAACCATTGGTGCCATTATAAGGCGGCTTTCACTATCTTTATATTGGAACTTTATCAGATATAATGTTAGCTCGTGCCACAAAACACATCAGGCCTGATATACTATTAGTGGTGCATAGTGCAAAACAGTGACCAGGAGATTATGTTAACAAATTAACAAAAAAGCTGCAAAGTGTGACAAACTGTGTAATATATCACAGTGGCAATATATTTTATAAATTTAGTTTGGTATAGTGCTGCACTATGGTGCATTTGTTAATTATAACACACAAAACTGCAAGACAAGAGCAGCTTCTCACACTGCTAGATCTATTTTTTTCTGTGCTTATACCTCCTATGGTTTCATCTTGAATTTTTACCATTTCAATTCTTTGTCTCCATGATGAGATAATTCTTCATTTTTATGCACATTTTCATGCATTACTTCCCCACAGGAATCACTACAGGTCTGGTATTCTTTTCTAAGATGACCCAGAACTGCCATTTCAATCCTGCTTTGCTGTGCACCACCTGTAGTGAGGACATGTGGTGGATATCACATGCTTTATGACATATTTCTCTTTAATAAAAACAAATTCCTTGTTTTTGTTAATTTAATTAGCTTATATTATGTTGCATGGATACAGGCCGTTTATTCTTGGTTCATCAGTCTGGATCACAGTGCTTGTTCGGCTTTACAGCAATATAAGACAGGGGTTTTATGCTTGGAAGAGATCCACCATCACACCTGCTGTTACTTACAAATATTGATGCTAGGAATTCATGAGTGCTGACAAGTGGACATAATTCTCCCAGCTAATGAAAATACCTGGCCTAGAAGCTGAATTCCTGAGCATCAACACAATGCTGTGTCTATTATGAATGTTCATACAATATGTTGCCTATATAACTGATTAGAAAGCATAAAGCACCTGTGATGGATACTAAAAAGAATAGTAAAAATATTAAAGCTAAAATAAGAAATAAGAAACAGTTCATCAATGCTATTTGTAGGAGCTATAGAGAGGACAAGTTATTACATAGATCGATTACATAGATGGTTCATTTGGATTCTGGCTGAAAGTCTCATTTTTGTGTTCAGGTGTGAGGTATTCAGTAATTTACTGGACATGCTGGTTTTTCACCATTGCACGGGCATGTCCAATTTTATGGCTTGACTTGTTTGGTATCTATTTACTCAACTGTACCTCATCTTTTATATTTTACAAAAAAATGAAATTATATTGTGTTTGTGTGCACTAAAATTATTTTCATTCATTTTTATTCAGTAATAATATGCATTTTTTCCTAAAAATATGGATTTGATAAACATTTGCGCAAATATTGTGCGACAAAAGCAATTGGTGCTACCATTATTTTATTTTACAGGGCCTCTGATTTGAGGAAATATATAATGCCTCCTGTCTTGAAGTGGTTAAAGAAGCCTTATCAAGATAGTAATATGGGAAATGTAATTGATAACTTATTTTGAAGGGGACTCCCTTATCCAATATCTATAGGCTGTAAACTGTGGTACTTTACTTATTTATTTGTCTTATCTTTCAATAGCTTATGTAAACAGTGAACCTACTGAAAGGTAGGGTGCAGAAGACATCCTGCCACGGTTTCCTGAAATCCTAACACCCCTTTCTAAAATTCTGCAAATGGTGTAATAAATCCCACTCCAACATGCACAGGAATTTCTGTTCCTACCAGCAAATGTTAGGAACTTGCATCTGCCAAAATCTTTCTTTCAAAACTATTTTTCTAGCTTTGTTATTTCATGCAGTCAAGTCTAGTTCACTCTGCAGTCTACTTGAAAATTGGACATATGTCAGCACTTTGATTTTATCTTCTCATAAACAGCATTTGTGTTTTGGTGTTCCTTTTTGCTCAGCTTTTTACATGTTGTTTTTGTATATTTCCTCATAGTGAACAGATAGGAGCACATTCCTTCCTGGAGTTTAGTCTTGCCCTTAGGGCTAAACATTTTCCGCTTTCATCCTTCCAGATGTGATAGCAGCAAGGTAACATATTTACAGAAAATAAGAATGTTTAGAAATCTTCTAAAGCTTATACTTTGGTACTTGATGCTTAAAAAAAAAACATTTCCAGATATACTATGAATGAGGTCACGGTGTGCAGGCAGTTACTGAAGGCGTTATAGTACATCATCCAGGCAGGAAGAAGTGCTGAGGTCATACACCATGCAGTAAAAAGCAGGCAGCTGCTGAGGTCAATGAAAAGTACACCGAGATCTCATGAAAACTGCTGAAGTAATAACAACATAATACACGTAAGAAGAATGGCTGACGCTATAGCTCAGTGTATTTGAAGCAGAGGAAATTGCACAGTACTGGTACACTTAGAGACTCTAATTTGCTGAGAACTACATTGAGTAGGCAGAATGTCTCATTTGTAAAAGCACAAGAATTGCACAGCAGCGGAGGTCAATGCAAACTAGACTGATGGTGACTATTGTGAAGTGTTTGCATAGTAGTATACTGAGGGACAGGAAAAGGAGGTAAACACACAGTAGCCATGGAGATTAATGATAACAGTACAATGATCATTAGTAAGCATGCTAAACTTGTTCTAATTTACTTTGCATGCTGACTAGATCTACAAGAACAGTGCTAAAGCTCCATAGGCTGAGATAGTATTGTCCTCAGCTGGGTGCCCTGAGTCAGCAAAGGCCATGCGAGTCTGTAAAATCCAATGGGGGTGGATTCTTGCCTTTATTTGGATTAAAGGTGGCCATACACTGCTCAAATGTTGTCCGAGTCCTGCTGAACAAAATTCAACCGGTGTGCATCCCAGTTGGCAACCCTCCATTCGGCAGAAGTTGATTTTGCTTACTGAGTTCTGTCAAAGGAGCGGATTTGAAAATTCTTGGTCGAACAGTGACAGCAGCCAATCAGTTGTCAGCATACCTGCCGCTGTCAGAGTAAAACTACCCAGCGCATGGAGGGTTGTATCCTCCTATCCCTAATATTTAGTTGGGGAAACAAAGAGATTTTTCCTGTGCAAAAACTGTATGGCCAGCACAAATAGGGTGTGTTGGTGTTTTTTCAAGGCTGAATTGTATAGGCAAATGTAGATTTCAAATTATGTCATTTGCAGAAAGTCATATAAAACTCAAACTTTCCATAGGCCCGATCCACACCTGTGAGTGTGCACCACGTAGACATGAATGCGTGTTTCACATACATTAAAAAGGAGAACTATAAGGTGAGTGATTTTCACTGATCCTCATAGTTCGAGCCGACGTGTGACAATGAAACTGTCACACGTAGGCTCAATAGATCGGGAAGTAAGCAAACACATACCTTCACTCACTCACTTCCCGATCGTCTCCCTGCAGACAGCCGTGGCTGTCACTCACGGCTCCCTGCAGGGATTCCCCCCACTCCGCTCCGATCCTCCAGCGTTGACTGGGGGAAGGGACGGGGTGGGTACAGCTGGCTCTGCCTCTAGCTAGGCAGAGCCAGCTGTCACTCTCGCAGCTGAGTGGATCTCGACAGTAATGTTGGGAGTGCTGCAATGGTCTCAGTACACCGCGAGCTGTAGCTCGCGATATACTGAGCTTTGGGTGACGGGAGGTCGCTAGTATATGTCCTCCCGTGACCCTTAGGAGAACTATGGGGAAAAACACGTACCCCATAGTTCTCCTTTAAGGTGTGGGACATTTAGGCAGCCTATTTATTTCAATGATCGAAAATGTGCTTGCACCTTTTTATTAAAATACGCCACACCACCTTTTGTATTTTCATTTTGGAGCACTATAATGCATGTGTGCTGGCAGGCGTGTTTAAAGTGTAAAAAAAATGCATTTTGTGCGCTGCAGGAACGTGTGTGATTTCAGCGCACAGGTATGAATGGGGATTTAAAGAATTTGTCATTTTACATTTTTATTTGCTTTATTATTCAGAGTGTTGACAATTATTGTGGGATTTGTGAAAGCAATGCTAGCCAAACTTGGGTATAGTTTATTGTGGGGATTACACTCTGTTAAGTATGTTAAGGGCAGTGTGGTGATAATCATTTGGATGTAATGAAAACAAATAATAGTAAAGGTAAATACATGTAAATGTGTAAATGTACACACTGTATGTACAGGAGACAGGCCCATGTCCATGGGAACTGATTGCACAGCTGTGGCCAGAAAGGAGATTTTGGCCAGGAGGTACTGAAGATCCCTGGGGGCTGTGGCTATCTAATTCAGGTAAGTATGCATTTGGGCTGGAGGAAGGATGATTAGTTTAAGTAAGGCCATAGGCAAAATGGATAATTGTATTTTCTCTAAAGGTTCAGCTATTCTTTATACCTGCCACGTGTTTTCATTTAATGCACTCAGAATTGGTTAAGGTCAAATTTGGAGCATTAACTGTAAATAGATAGTGTAGTTAATGAGCTTGAAAAAAGACTGATGTACTCAAAGTGCAGCCTCATACAACTCCTGCAGCTTTGGTCAAGATGAAGGCAAAAACAAACTCCCTCTGCAAATGTTGGCAATTAAGCAACTCAGGATAAAAAAAATCCCCAAAAGGTCAGGGATCAATTTATTGGATGAAAATATTGCTGACTTAGACTTTAGTATTATAACTCTGGATATTATTACATCATCAATACCAGGTAACATCACAAGCATCACCAAACAGAAGCAGTTCCAGCCATCACATTAAGGGTGAGGTAATTAAATGTTTAACCAAATATAGCAGGCTATTTTTTTTTCTTATGTTATAAATATTTAAATGGTCCTTGGCAGAAAAAAGGTTCCCGACCCCTGCTCTAGACACTGATATTTGCACTTACTGATTATGCTTCTAAATGTTTAAAGTACTGACAGATGGAGAATAGTTGATAATTATGCAGTAATTGTACTATGAACTTAAAAAGAAAAAGCCATTTCTGTGCCGTCTCAGTGTGTACATATGACATATTTGTATTTATTTGTGTATTACATAGCAAAATAACGAATATGCCCAACATAATTTACTGATGGGCATCTACTTGCATCTCTATAGGGTAAGAGGTCCTGCCTGAAATCATGAGTCTTTAGTGTTCTATATAGAAGGAATAACTTCCCTATTTGTGTACAACATGCCACTGATATGCAAAGTAGTTAGAAGGAACTTCCATGTCTCCTTTACTTACTGGGGGAAGGGGGGGATTCATAAGTGAAGGTAGTGAAGGTAATAATTACTGCCTAGTTAATGAAACATTTTACTCTGTACATTTGCCATTTTGAAGTGGTGAATCAGCATATTTAAAGTGAAATTAAAGTCACGTTTTTTTTTTCCTCCCCATTTTAATTTTGCTTGTAATACTTACCTTATGTGATGCCTCTTGATGCGATCATCTTCTTCCTTCCACTTGTTTCCAGCAGTCCCTCCAGCGCTGGTGCCAGTCTCTGCAGTCTCTTCCTGTTCCACAGTGTCTGTCCGGCGTGCATGCTCACAACTGCGTGCATTGACTTTCACTGAGTCTCTCCTCTTCACCTCCGTCGGCGATATCGACTGTGCATGCGCCGCCTACACGGCCCTTCAGATCTGTGTTCTGCAGCCGTGAGCGAGCGGTGCAGACACAGGTAAGTATTTCATCTTTGGCCACTTTTTTTTTTAATGTTTTGGCCTTTATCTACTGCAGTTGACTTTAATTCTACTTTAAAAGGTGTTTCAAAGCTCAGAAAGCCCAGCGTAGACAACTGCCCATCTGGCACTCTGTTTTGATGTCACCCTTGTAGGCCCTAA